>NW_027530890.1:110770-113400 GCF_008692635.1 Crocuta crocuta
GGGGGGCCGAGGCGGTGCCGCAGCTGCGGAGGCACCTCCGGGCGCCGTCGCCTGTTGCTAGCCCTCTGCTTAAGGCGTCCTTGGCGGCGGCAGAGCTTTTCGAACGTAAACGTCCCCTGGCCCAAGCCTGAGTTGCAGGCTATAACGGAGCAAAACGCACTTACCTAAACACCGTACGTCTGCGCTTCACTGGAGGAGACTAGGCTAAGAAGAAGAGGTCTGACTGCACTGAAAGTTGCATTTTTTGGTTTTGTTTTTGGGGGTTTCCCCCCCCCTCCTAACCCCCTCCTGCACCCTGGCGCAATAGCAGCAGCCCTCCAAGGAGGATATTTGAATGGGTGAATTATGCGAAGCCCTGGTTTCCACTCAAGTCAGGGCGGCTGATGGCACTTGTCAGACAGGACGACCAGACTGGGAAGGAGACCAGGTAGAAACTAGGGACGGGTGAGGGGCGCCAAGTGGCGCGGACCACAGTCTCAGCCCTGCTCTGGCTGCTGGGGGAGCCAAGGGGGGAAAGCCCTTGAATCCTGAGACTGGGGGATGGGGTGACGCTGCAGCTGGAGTACTTTTATGTCTGGAAGCTAAAAGGGCTTTTGAATTTAAAAAAGCATTACTTAGGTCTCTCGTCAGCCATCAATGAGGGCACGAATAGTTCTTTCCGTGAAATTAAAAGAGAAGAGAGTGAGAGAGACAGAGAGAGAAGAAAAATAGGGATAAAAGGAAAATGAAAAATGAAAAGACATAAGGGAAGTAAGAAAAGCTTAAACAATAGGTTCTCACCTCCATCCATGCCAGTAAAGAGAAATATTGCAGAAACCAGGAACTTGTTCTTATGGGGGCTGGGCGGCGGGGGTGGGGGTGACAGAGAAAACCCTAAAACCTTACTATGCATTACAGATAACTAACACACGCAGGCTTGACATTTAATTAACACTGTGTCCTTGTCAATATGTGAAATAAAGGCTAAGATTTAAATGTTCCTCAACATACCTATACTTAAAGGGGAAGTGATAATCATAACTGTCAGTTAAGCCCATAAAAAATGTTCATAAAAGCCCAAAACACTGACATATTAACATACGTATTTAAAATTGAGTCTGGGGGTTGAACAAGTGTGAAGAGTGAGGTAATTAAATTTTTCATATAAAGTCTGTCCCTGAATTTCAATTTATTAGAACCAAGATAATCAGTGCTTCCTTCCGATGGCTTTCTTCCTCTGAAATGAGTACTGTGTGTCCAATTAACTGTTCACCAGCTAAATTCATGAAATCAGAAATATACTAAATAAGATGCCTGAATTGAAATACAATGCCCAAAATAATATGTTCATATGTGATTTGGGATACTGTAAGAAAAAAAAAATGGTGCACTTAAAACTCCCACTCTTCTTCTTACCATAGAGTGGCTATTAGCACTTAGTGCCCAGTTAAACCCATAAAAATATACTTTACAAAAGTCCTCCTTCAGTCATGTAATTGCTTGCAGTGAACAAATGCTGACCTGAACAACCTTCTGAAGATCAGAGACTTGTGAACTTTCTCAGACCCTGAAATTTTCAGAAGGTTTCTTTTAAGCTTACTCTTAGATAAACATATAAAATTTGACCTTTCAAATGGTACAAGAATGTGTGCCAAGAAGCCTTAATGGGAGGGGAGAAGAGTGGTTAATCTCTCCTATAACCTGTAATACAAATGAGGACAGAAATAAATAATGTAAAAGGTGAAGGGATAATTCATTACATGGGTTGTATCTTAAGAGCACAATTGCAACTAATCTACTAATTAACACTCACATAGATGTTTGAGTTCCGAAAGCAACAAAAACATTTTAATGAGATATTGTCTAAACACAGCTCCTTAAAAATAACACTAGCAATAAGTTTCTAATAAAACATAAGGAGAAGAACTTACCAGAGGACATTTCAGGAAGCAAGATGACTGTGAGAAACATATATCCAGGATTCAAACAGATATTCCATGATCTTCCAAATTAAGGTAGGGATGAGCTGCAGAGTGGTGGAACTTTGAAAAAATCAGCAGTTCCTGGTGGCATGTAACCAACTAAAAACCAGTTACACAGAAAGCCACGAACCCCCAAGGAAAAGAAGCAAAATGCGAAAGAGGTGCCTTTTATTTTGGGGGGTGGGGGGCTTATTTGTGACGATCCTTAGGCAGACAAAGTGAAAATTTACTGACTGTAACATGCCCATACAGTGGGGGGAAATAGAAGCGGTGTAACCCCAGAGAACAGGAGGTGAAATACAGATAAATCTGCAAAGAGAAGTGAAAGGATGTGCTGAAGGCAAGAGATGGAGAGAGAACTAGTGAGCAAGGCTGTAGTCATCCTGATAGATACAGCAGCGAGAATGATTTAGGCTGCTGGGAAGGATCCAATGAGAATTCAAGAGGGCACTGCTTCGGAAATCCTGCTCTGATCTTCCCACTCTCAGTTCTTTAAGAGTTACCTGCGTTGGGAACGTTATTATTAGGATTAATAGTTTTCCATCAGTGTATTTCACTAGGATTTCCCTTGAACTCTCTCACTCGTAGCAACTGAGGGAGGCGTAGTAAGGAAGCCCGACACACCAGCCCCCCAAGGAAACCACGGTGGTCACTTTAGGACGACCGAAT
>NW_027530890.1:113406-236925 GCF_008692635.1 Crocuta crocuta
TCCCCGGTCCCGTGTTCCCGGAGAATTCTGCAGCCCGCGACTCAAGGCAATTCATTGCACCCGACACCTCAGCTCCAGATGCCTTGTTTCAGAAGCTGGGACTTTGGGGGTTCTGACCACCGTTCCCGGGGGAGCGGGTGACAGTCTATGAGGTTCTCGCGTCCCCTCTGATTCCTGCACAGTTACCGAGAGAGCGTGGGCTAGAAATGGCTTTGCTGCTGAATGCATTATCTTGCCATTTTCGTATCCCGATACAGCACATACGATCGCCTGATCGATCGGGTAAGATTAGCTTTATTCCCTTCTTCCTCTCCATGGTCCCATCCCTTCTCCAAGCTCAAACCCGAAACCCAGATCCCTCTCTGTCTCTCTCTCTGTCTCTCTCTCTCAATGAGGAACTTCCCTTTCCTCTTTGAAACCTACTTCCCCAGGCAATTGCTTGTGTGACTAGGGGCTGGTAATTCTCTTTGTAGATGATTTATATTTTGGCTGTGAAGTGATCCCCCCTCGCCACCCTCGGTACCCTCCTTAGAGAAGATCCCTCTCTCCCCATGGGTTCACTCCCAGAGCTTGGATCTGGATGAAGAACGCTGTGGGAGTCTTTTGCCCTCTGCTCTATCTTCCTCTGGACCATGAAGCTTAAGCAGTATCCGCCTCTCTCTCTTTTTTTTAGAAATAGGAGGGAAAGGTAGAGTGGAAATTGATTTCTTGCAGAGACTGAGGCGCCGAATGATAGAGGGAATAAACATTTGCCCTGGATAAAAATGTTCTTGGTAAGTAATCTTATTTTCTGCGGTTGAAAAGGAAACACATTGCTTCTCACTGTCCCATCCCCCACTCCATTCATTTATTTGCTCTCTGTATGTAAATCACGAGCTGGGTCAGTGCAAATTTTCTTTTCTCTCTTCCTAGGAGAATAGCAGCATGTAAGAGTGAATTTGAACTTAAGGGCTTTTAAGGAGGCAATATGAAGGCTTTAAGGCTCTTCAGTTCTTACATTCAAAACCTACACACAGGGAAATCTGATTACTGCTTGCTTGTAGGAAGAGTATTTAAATATCTCCTTTTTTTCTTACTAACTCTTTCTCAAAATAAAGAAAAAAAGGCACTGGTAGTAGCCCTTTGTCCATGGTTTTTATATACTTTGCCCATGTTCTAAAATATGATATTCTTTCCATTCCAGAAATAAGAATGTGTATGCAGCTGCAGCTTAATAAGTAAGCTTTAGGCTGAAGGTAGGTTAAAGCTCTAGTACCCCTTACTAACATGCACATCTTTATTCCAGTTCTTGTACCAGATACAAATTATTAGCATCCAAGATAGCTCTTTGCATGTTGTAGTGACACCTGTAAAATCAGAAAGCCCTCTGGTTTCCATGAGTCTATAGCACCCCCAGCCTGCATCTGCTCATTATGTGAAGAGTGTAAAAGAGGGAGGAAGTCAAACACCTCTTGATTGTGCTTACATCATATGTCACTAAGTGTGCAGAATAATCCATCTTGCAAATTGTGTGAACTTGGTTTATCAAGTGTAAGCTGACTAGTGTGGATGTGAAAAACTAAAGGAGACTTGCTCTAAGAGAAATGATTTCAATTTTGAGTTACAGAATATATTTAACTGGTGTAATATGTATATTATTTTTTCTCTATTGTTGTCATACCTTACACTCTACACCTCTTACTCCCAAATTTTAATGATACAGAATAAGCTATTCCTGATACGAATAGGACGGCTTTAATTTCACCTAAAGTACCTGACATTAAAATTCCATTGACAAGAATAGACTTCATTTCAAAGCATCAATTTTCTAGAAATTCTTACTGGGAAATCCCAGAAGAGAGATAGTTATGTGTCATATTACAACAGCAAGGCAAGCTGTGCATGTGCACAAGTATCTATAGTTGTGATTACTACCAAAACTGTCCAGGGAAAAATTTTCATGTGTGTATAACTTTGTTTTTCTTTCTCTCTTAGGCTGTGTTCCAGCCACAGTAAGGACCTAGAGCAGAAGTTTTTCTTCCGTGATCTAATTTTACCCAAATGCTCATTTCTGTGTTGTCTCTGTTTTACACAGGCTGACAAATGTTGGAGGGGGATCTGAGGTCCACAGAAAGAAGATGGATGTCCTGAATTACATTTGTTACAAATGTAACCTCAACAGTTGTGATATGTAGACAACATACTTCTCATATAAGTTCTTAATATGCTGCTTAAACTTACTTAACTAAATTGTTATTCAAAGAGATGCAATTGTTTTCTGAGGACCCAGCTTAAGTTAGAAAACATAACATTAAAAATTTTATTTTATATGTAAAATAAATGTAAGGTAGCTCTTCTTTTAAATATTTGGAAAATAAAAAGTACAGAATAAAAAATATTAACTTTGTGACCCATGGTTTAACTTTAACATAGTTAATAGCACTTAAAGTTTATTAAACTATCTAAGTTTTTAAACACTACACTAACTCATATGATTAAATTTGATGAACATCAATATAGAGCCATAGGCTTTTACATCTCTTAGCTAGCTTTTACCTGGTTTGTACTTAGACTTGTCTCAAAAGTTATACATTTTAATTTTATACTCAGCATGTCTTTTCCTGGATCATCTCAATCTACTTCTGCAGTGGGTATCTAAACACATTTTATAATACTGGTAATGTTTTGGTTTGCTATCCTGGCTCCTTCTTTTAAGTGTGTAGGTACTACCTAATATATTTCTTACCTATTAATCTGTGAAAATGTCTAACCTAAATGCAATGTAAAAGGTATATTGTATTGGGGAAACTGTGAATCCATTTGTTTGTGAAAAAAAAAAATGTCAATATGCTTTAGATTGTTTTAACCTTAAATAAAATTTATTAGAAAAGTGTAGTAAGATAAATAAACTCAAACTGTTCCTTGCATACAAAAGAGTCATATCACATACACATACACGTATGCATATGTAATTTCCCTCAGTAGAATATTGAAGTTTACTCAGCTTAGTCTCTGCTACATGTTTATTTGGGGTTTAGATCTTTCTCTTTGAAAGTGCCTAACGTTTCTTAAAAACCTAAGTGTGCAGGCATCTACTTGTCTTACTCCATAAAATAAATATTCTGCTAAATAAACTGAGCCAATATATTTGAATCTCAAAAAACAGTATAGCAGTGTCCCCCACTTATCCAGAAGGGATACATTGTAAGACTCCCAGCAGATGCCTGAAACCATAGATAGTAGAGAATCCTAAGTATACTGTGTTTTTTTTCCTACATACACATACACGCCTATGATAAAGTTTAATTTATATATTGGGCACAGGAAGAATTGAACAATAATAAAACAAAACAATTGTAAAAAATAGAGTGTAATAAAAGTTGTATGAATGTATGTCTCTCATGGTTTTTTATTGCATTGAGTATTGTTCTATACTCACCTTTTGTCTTCTTGTGATAATGGGAGATGATAAAATGCCTAGGTGGTGAGATGAAGAGAGGTGAATGACATAAGCACTGTGACATAGCCTTAGGCTACTATTGACCTTCTGACTTCTTGTTAGAAAGAGGATCCTCTGTTTCCGGAAACTGAAGCTGCAGGTAGGGAACTGAAACAGGGAGAGTGAAACCAGAGATAAGAGGGGACCACTGTGAGGTGGAACTTCAAGGGACTTTAATGGCCGTTGAACCTAACTCCATTATGATGAAGAAATTGAGAACCAGAGAGGTTGATTAGTGTAATCATGCACTAACTGGTAATCCAAGGAACTTTAAATTTAGTTTCCCTAACTTCTTAGCTAGTATTCATTGTAAATCAATTAAATTGTAACACTAGCTATTAAAGCAGCTGTTGTTTGAGATTGGGACAAGGAATAGATGAAAGAGAAGGTAGTACAAAGATGAAGAAATTGTATCCTTTTTGGAGTTTATTTTGTTGACAACGAATACTCTTCATTGTAGAAAATTTCTATTCCCCCATCATGTTTTATACTCCCCATTCTCTTCCCTCAAACCCCAGCCCTGCCTTCAATGATTGGGGAACATTTCTTGGTGTAGTTTTACTTTCTCAGGAAATATTCTTACTGTTTTTGCTCTTCAGAGGGTTGTCCCCAGACTATTACCCACCACCCCCCGTACAACCTTAAAGTGTAGATAATTCCAACACCTGCAATATCACATTCCATCATATCACCTGCAGTTCTACTTTTCAATTTCCCTACCAATATAAAAAATAGAAGTGTATCAAGAGGAAAGCCATCATCTCAAAATAAGATGGTTAATTAAACTTACATCTGAAACCACACGTATACAATATGAAATAAATGCAGAGATTTATACAGTACATTGTGATAGAAACATTATTTTGTAAAAAAAAAATCCATCTTTCATTAACAAAGAGCTTTCCAAATACCAGAAAAGCTATAAAACTTCAGTTGTTTAGGAATGTTCAGTTTTCTGGAGTAACTGAAGCCATTCTTCTTCATTTCTTCATAAACATCAATATTTAAGTAACATCCAAGTTACTTTTTTTGGAAGTGACAACACTTTTAAAAGAAAATCAACAACAAAATCCATTGAAGTTATCATTACTTCAAAGGGATTTTTGTTCTTGTATTAAATAAGAATGAAAGCAAATGTGAACATACTTTTAAATACATATAAAGTGCTCTTATTTACACTAATCTGAAATATTGTAAAAGATGGAATACATATGAGAAAGAATATATAGTGGTTATTTACATTTTAAGGATTCAAAGAAAGTCTACCCTGATTTAAAACCTACCTGTTGTTGAATAAAAATTTTTAATTGTTAAAGGGAAAGATAAGTAGATTCATAGAATATTTTATAGAACTCACTACAGACTTACTTCTTCAAATAGATTATCTCAATATATATATATACTGTGCAGTTTGGTTATAAACATTTCATATACACAGTGATAGTCTCAAAGAGCTTCATTAATTTGCCCAAAGTCACAAACTAAGTACAAGATTCAGAATCAGAAATCAGACTTTATGGCTCCAAAGTCTGGGTGGATTCCCATTGTATGTTTCTATCACTTATAAAATACTGGGATAATAGAAGCATTCTGGAGGCATCTGTTAAGTAGTATTGGTATTGCCATATGTATTTTTGTGTGATTAATAATGTCTTCACAGACATGTAATAGAATTCAGAGCCTAACCTATTTCAGAAAAAAAGCTGCCTACTCTCAATTTGATGAAGGAGAAACCATGATTGGGTTTTTTCATATTTATGCTCACCCCTTTTGCTTTGAATCTGTACCACTTAGTACAAGACCTTACACAGAGAAGGAAATCCATAAGTATTTATTTAATGGATGAAATTAAGTAATAAACCTAAAATTCCATCTTCAATATTGCTACAAGGGCTTACTGCATTTAATTTTTATCCAACATTTAGAAATATTACTAAGTGACAGCATTTTTCAGAATATTTGACAAATATTTGGCCTTAGTAAACCATGTTTAAAATGATGAACTTTTCCTGTTTCATGAGACTTTGTATTTTTATAAATACATTATTAAGCACCATAATAATTTATCCTTTCACCATGCTATAAATTAAAACATTTAGTTTATTTAAAAATAAAGGAAATAAAGTATGAAGAAATTAAAGCACTATTATTGATTACTAAAAGAAACAATTAAGCTGTTTTTATCCACCATGTTATATTTCTTAACTTGTTGGAAATATGATATATGTTGGTAAATTCTTCAACTGTTAATTTTTACAAGTAAAATATATTCATAGAAGAGAGAAAAGTTTCTAATATTATGAGCTGAATTATAAAACTATCATTTTATATTACATTTTGCTAATCAGACTTCTTAGAATTAAGATTTTGACATTAACAAAAATGATTATTTTCTAAATCATCTATAGTTTTCTAAATCATCTATATTTTCTAAATCTATTCATGTGTCCAATGAACAAAATATTTTCATTGACATAGTGGTTATATGGATTAATGCATTATCAACTGACACAAATAAACTTGCACTATTTTAAAAACAATTTTTAATGTTTGTTTATTCTTGAGATAGATACAGAATACAAGTGGGGGAGGGGCAGAGAAAGAGAGGGAGACACAGAATCTGAAGCAGGCTCCAGGCTCTGAGCTGCCAGCACAGAGTCCAATGTGGGGCTCGAACACACAAACTGTGAGATCATTTTGTGACCTTAGCTGAAGTTGAATGCTTAACCGACTGAGCCACCGAGGCCCTCCAAAGTTGCACAATTTTTGAAGCAACTTATAAAAATAACAATTTTGAAAACATTCAAGAGATGATCAGATACAGCTTCGTTATAATCCCCCCTTGCATCTAGATTTCAATGATTATTTGGTATGGTAGAAAGAATAAAATTTCCCCCAAAATAGCCACATTCTAATTCCCAGGATGTGTGACTAGGTTACCATGTGCAACTGAAGGAGTTTTGTAAATTTCACAAGGTTAAGGCCTTGAAATATCGAGAGCAGCCTAGACTAGCTGTGTCTCCCTTATGTAGAGAAAGGATCCTTACAAGCATCCTTATAAGAGAAAGGCAAAAGAATGGAGTCAGAGAAAGAGGTGTGATGACAGAAGCAGATGGAGGGATGAGGGACCATTAGCCAAGGAATGAAGGTGAGACACCTTCTAGAACTGAAAAAGGGAAGGAGACAGATGACGCCCTAGAGCTTTCAGAAAAAATTAAGGCCTGCTGATCCATTTTAGACTTCTGACCTACAATATTGTTGAGCTAATAATTTGTGTTGCTTTTTTCTTAAGACACTATATATTTGTGGTGATTTCTAACAGCAGCAATAGGAAACTAAGAGAGCCAGTCATGCAAAGTGTTCAAAAATAAGCAGTATGTTCTCTCCTCTCTAGGAACTATAAGATTTAACAGCAAATTCTTGCTTCATGGCCATTCCGTTCCTACAGGTATTGAACAAACCACTGTCTTTCATCAGGCTGAAACTTGATTTTCTCAGGTAGTAGGCTGATTTATTCAACATGGTTACATAGAGAGTGAATAGGAATCAGGGTGGGGACACCTACATGATAGCTCTAGTCTCTAGAAATAAACTAACAATTTAAGAATTTATAATATCATATGGCTTTATTCATTTACTATATACTACTAGCATAGAGTCTGACACATATTAGCATCCAATGGATGCTGATTTGGTTATAACAAATATTGATGCAGGTGTAAGAAAGTAAATAATAATCATTACATTTGAAGATTATATGAAAATTAGACGGTATGAAGAAAAGATACAAAGCACAATATAATAGTAAGTGCAGAAGCCAGTGAGAATTAGCAAAATATTAACAGAAATGTGAGATCAAAATGAGACCACAACAGAGTGACTGACAGGATGTAGGAGGATTTTTATTTTCATGGAAATATGGATGAGAAGCAATTTAATCATTTTCTCCTTGTATTCTGTACAGTATTGCAATCAGGAAAAGAACCTGAACATTTACTTAATTAGGATGCATCATTAATTTTAGTGTCTCATGAACTCCAAAGGCCTTTCACCCCTTGTAGAAATAAAAGAAACTAAGCTACTTGATTGCCAATTCTCTTGGTGTCTCTAAATCTCCGTAACGCGTGTACTTCCTATTCTGAAGAAATACGTACCTTGTAGGAGGAAGAAAAATAATCCTTCACATTGATCATGGAGTTTTGCCTCTGAGGAGAAAATATGAATTTACAGACAAAAGCAATTTTAAAAGACTATATAAAGTGAATTCATTTCATATTTATGGAAGGAGACCAAGCCTAAAAGTCAATTCAACAAATATTTATTGAGCATTTATTCAACAATCATTTATTGATAGTATTATATATAAGAAGCAAGGTTCTAAATGTTATAAGGACATAAAAATAAATAAGTTACAGTGTTTATGTCCTAGTAGGTGGATAAAGGGAGTATGCTGATAAATATAAAGGTACTTTTAACTCGATCCTACATTCTATTCACGTCATCAATCATCCTTTTATTAGAAAGATGTAGACCAAGCACATCTTAGGATAATATGCTGATTAAGATAAGCAAAGTCATGAACATCAAGTATCTTACAAATACGGATGGTATCATCACAACAACACAAAAGGAAGCAATAAACCTGGTATAATTTAAATAATTGCTGGTATCTTTATGTATAAGACCTCTTCAACAACAAGTATATAGTGCTTCACTTACTTACATTACTTACTAGCTTCTGAAAGCATTTAAACTGTTTTATCTCTTGCCTACATTTGTTGATAGGAGGAGTTTGCTTGGTGTTTAAGCAAGTTGCAGCAGGGTGACTTTTTTGTCAGTATAAGTTTAAAATTAACAACTCCCATGTCTTTATTTCAACCACAATTTTAATTTTGTCTAATGCACAGTTTAGTGGAGTCAGGAGAATGGGTGTAACAATGTGATACATAGCAATCCAAGGATCCAGAAACCTTCCATCCCATGACTCATTGTGTCACTAAGTCCTTTGATGTTGTCTATTCATTTGGTAGATGTGGGAAAGACAAAATGTTGAGGAAGGTTGACTTAGGAGATTTTATGGGCCAGATCTACAAGTAGCCCACATCATTTCCATTCACATTCCATTGACCAGAACACATTCTTATGACCACATCTAACTGCAAAGGAAGCTGTAAAATGAAATCAATTTTGTGTCTAGAAAGAGGATTACGGATAGTAATCTGTTGGACTGATATTTTCAAACAAATCACGCTCTGTACATTCAGTCCAGGACAGAGAATTTAACCTTGCTTGTTGTTATGATTGTGACAGTATGAGCTGAAGGAATTTGGTGGGTAGTGTGTTGCTAGGTCAGAGAAGGAATTCTAGTCCTTGTCAGCATCTAGAATGGGCTCTGCAAATGGTTGATACTTAATAAATTTTTGTTAATGAATGAATGCCTATGACTTTGGAAGTTCCCATACAATATCCCTGTACCCAAATTTGGCACTCAACTTTATATACACAGACCTTAAACGTTTTTGCAAATGTAAATCAAAATAAATCTCAGACCTAAATTTAAAATGCAAAACTACCATGCTCCTAGAAGTTGACAGGAAGAAATCCAGGTGAGCTTGAGTTTGGAAATGACTTTTAGATACAAGATCAAAAGCACAATTCATGAAATTAAAAAAAAAATTATAAGTTGACTTCATTAGAATTAAAAACTTTTGGTCTGCAAAAGACTCCATTAAGAGAATGAAAAAGTAAGCCACGGACTGGGAGAAAATGCTTGCAAAACACATATCTAATAAAGTATTGTTATACAAAATATACAAAGAACTCTTAAAACTCAACAATAAGAAAAAATTTAATAATGGATGGGAGATCTGAACAGAGACCTCACCAAAAATGTTAAAACATGGCAAATAAGCCTACAAAAAGATGCTCAACATCATGTGTCATTAGGGAAGTACATATTACAACAAAATACGACTGAGAACATACCAGAAATGGTTAAAATTAATAAAAAAAAATTAAAAGCTGACAAGACAGTGTGAAACTTGCTTGGGATTCTCATTCTCTCCCTCTCTCTTTACCACTCTCTCTCTCTATCTCAAAAATAAAACAAACTTTTTAAAAAAATGTATGCCTACAGACATACCTGTAGCTTTATTTTTACTTCGCCCAAATGGAAGCAACAAAGTTATCCTTCAAAAGGTAGATGGTTAAACCAACAATTGTGCATCCATGCAACATAATATTATTCATTGATTGATACTAGTATAGTAACTAGTATTATTCATTGATTTATACTAACTATTTATACTAAATAGTGTACTAACACAAAAAAGACATATGGTTTAGTGAAAGAAGCCAATAAAAGAAGTCTATCTACTGTATAATTTGAACTATATGACATTCATATAGGAAAAGGTAAAGTTATAAAGAGACTAAAAAGATTAGTGTTTGATCAGTGGTTGTGTTTTGTTGGTGGGAGTGGCAGGAAAACAACAGGATGAATAGATGGAACACAGGTGATGTCTACCTTAATGATCAATTCTTGGCCTGAATCTTCTTTGACTAATCAACAGCATTTTTCACACTACTCCTCCTTGGAAAAGTTTCTGTATTTGCTCCCAGCACAAAACAGCAATTGATCTTATTTCTACATCTCTGGTTGCTGCCTCTCAGTTAATTTCCCTAGTTTATTCCCATCATCATAAACTTTTGAAGTTGAAATTCACTAAGGTGCAGTCCTTGAACTTCTTTCTATCTATACTCAATCTCTTGAAGAACTCATTCATTTTGATAGCACCCAATATCATCTGTCTACTGATTACTCCCAAATTTATATTGTCAGGATAATACCTTGTAGATGTTCCAGAAGCTAAAGACATTACTTTTTAATAATTTATCTTGGAAGTATAATAACCATTCTAATTTTAACATGTTCAAAACTCATCGTCTGTACCTCAGTGCTTTTCAAACATGTTCCACCTACATTCTTCCTTAACTTAATGATACTCCATCCTTGAATATAGTCAGGGAAAAAAAACTAAAGGAATCTTGAGCTTTTCTCTTTCTTTCAGAGCTCATACATGCATAATCAACAAATCATCTTGACCCTACCTTCAAAATATATCCAGCATTTGACTACTCATTCCTTTTATTGCTAAGCCACCATAATTTCTAACCTGATTTACTGCAACAATATTATCTTTACTCTGCTCTCTTTTTTTCTCTTTAACACAGAAAATTTCATAATCTTGTTAAAAGAAAAATTTTCATGCAAGTCCTCTGCTAAAAAATGTGCAATGGATTCCTATATATCTAGAACAAACACAAAAATCATTGCATATCTCCCAAGATTCTGAAACTTTTAATCCTTCTTTTATCCCCTAGTCTGTTACTATTATATCTGTAGTCACTCTCTTCCAGAAAAATTTCCAGTCGTGCTTTTTCTTAAACCATCATATTGACAGGAATTTTCTTTTTATACTTATGTGATCTTAATCCCATACCCCATTGGTTCCAAAAGCAGCTCTTCAGAATGATCTCTCTCTAGAAAAGTTGAATATTCTCCATCACACACACAGTCCATGAGAAGCAAAGTGGTACTATTTCAGGTTCTTTTCCTTTCTAAAATGCTACAGTGTAAGCTTTACTGTACCTTGGACAGCACCACTGAAACTTTCCAAAATTTTAGGAGAAAAGTGGAGCAGAAATCACTTTTTGTGATTTCTAATGATTTCTATTGATACTCATCCTCCGTCTTTCTCTCCCTTTCTTCTCCTTCTCTACCTTGGCCAAGAGAACTTTCGTTAACCTTATAAATAGAAAACTACCTTTTATCTAGTGCTCTAAATATTAGAGTAAAAATTATCTAGATTAAACTTCCTCTACTAGAGCAAAAAGTCGCTCTATTAGTCCAATGAGATCCAGTTCTCATAGGGAGGTTTATAAAATTCATTTTATTTAATGTTTAGCTCTTACAAACAGAAAGCAACTTGGTTTTATACCATACAGCCAGTTGAGACTGAAAACAAAAATTAAACAGTCAGCACTTTAATTGACATTGTTTTCTCCTTGGGGGGGAAGGGGGTTCAGAATAGCAAACAACTCCTAAATTGAAATATTCAAATATTACCCCATTGTATTAGACCAAGAATGGGCTTATGCAAAACCTTTACAAGAATGAGAAACATGGAGTGATGAGTTTGAATCCATCTACATGTAAAAGTATGCTTTTCTTTTAGTGTAAATATTTTTTCTTGGTCTCTATGATTCTTTCCTGTGGGCTATCTAATGGGTCATAGCAGTGCTGAATATTTGACTGAGGACAATTTCCACCTTCAAAGTCTGGATGCCTCCACTCCCACTCTTCAGAATTTCAACTTAAAAATTGAATCTCAAGTTGAGTTTGAATTGTGAGACCTAGGTCACATGTCTGCACTGCAGTATAAAAAAAGAGGCAAAAAGGAAGGGAAATCTGAAGCTGAAATTCTCCTAAAAAGGTGTATAGAAATGCAAGGAAGCTACAATGCATTGCAAATCCACCAATTTGTGTATAGTTTCTATAGTTAAAAGGTGACGACATAATTTAGTAAGGGGAGAATAAGGCAAAATAATGACTATTGAAAATTAATTGAAAAATCATTGTAAATATAGAATCATAGGATATTTTTGATTGATTCAAACCATCATGCAAATATATTTAAAAGAGATTTGAAGTGTAATCATCCATGTTCTCTTCCACAAGCAAATTTTATCTTTTCAGCATCTTCCTTTTAACACTCAAATCCTATGTTCAGTTTAGAAAAAAATCCACAAACATTGTCCCATCTAACTATTCCTTTTTGATGAATTCTAATTGAGTTCTAGGAAGAATTATAATTGAACAAATGTAGCATTTCATGCTTTTACCTATACTATTGCCTAACACATTAATACATATAATTAAACATTTGAGATTGTTAATTAAGGAAAAATTACTTTAATCTAGGTTGTAAAAGGAAATAATTATTCAAATTCTAAAGTAAGAGAATTTTCCTTAAAATTATAAACTTCAATGTACATTAATAATATTTAAAGAACCATGTTTAAAATCAATTTGTACATATGTGCTATTGTCTTCTAAGTTAATTTTCTTTTTTATAAGTTTATTTATTTATTCTGAAAGAGAGAAAGAGAGAGAGAGAAAGAGAGAGGAGAGGAAGACGCAGAGAGAGAGAGAGGGAGAGAGAATCCTAAGCAAGGTCCCGGCTGTTAGTGCCAATTTCTAGGAGGAGCTCCTGAGATCATGACCTAAGCAGAAATCAAGAGTCAACTCCTTAGCCAACTGAGCTACCCAGGCACCCCTCCTAAGTTAATTTTCAAAAATGTCCTGAATCAACTAATGATTTTTCTTAGGGGCAAGACAAAATGTATTCTAATGTAAATATTGTTTACATAGACAACATTAAAGGCCCTAGAGATTTCTTAGTCAAATAAAATAATATATATACCCAATTTCTTCTAAATTTAATTATGTTTTCTTTATATGATGTAGAAGGAAAACCAATATAATTAACCAAAAACTGAGAGAGGACATTGAGAATGAAAGGTAGAAGTTTTGGACACAGACAATATAATATAACTGCGTATTTCTGGTAAAACATTTCTTTTAGCAATTATTGCTAAGTTCTTCTGATAAGGTCTTAATTTGATTTGAGAGACCTATAAAACATCTCATTCACTCTTAGATAATTATGCAGTATTTTTTGTTAATCTTGAGTAATAATAGTAGATCTTTGAAAGTCACCATTGCCCTAAATGAGTATAAGAAAAATGTGTAAGTTTTCAAAGGGCAATTATATTTTTGCACATAAATATGTATGTAATATACAATAATGTAAACTCAATATATTCATCATGCTGCATGTCCCACACATGGATACTAGCAAGTTTCAATACATTTTAATGATTTCACTATTAACATATATTTATATAAAAAAGTTCTTACTAAATATCCTCAGTAATAAAATCTGCCTAATATATAAATAGGTGGTTTACTTATAATAGTGTATACAATTCATTGTTGCATTAGAATTCAGAAAACGTATTTACTTATATATAGGTAAGTATGACTTGTTTTGTTTAATACAGGTCGTTTTTATTCTATGGATTCACAGAGAATTCTTCAAACATTATCATGATATTGTAATATTACTACTGATCTTGGTAGCTCTCTATCATTCAGTCAAAGTTGGAAAATGCCAGTCTTCTCATCTTTTCCTAAAACTGCAGGGAATACGAAATCAGTAGAAGGTAGACAGACAGTGTTTCAGTCTTCTCAGGCTCCATTTAAAAAATACCATAGACTGTGATGCTTAAACAGCAGAAATTTATTTCTCACACTTCTGGAAGCTGGGAAGTCCAAGATCAAGGTGCCAGCATGTTGGCTTTCTCCTGAGAGTTCTCTCCCTAGCCTGGAGAGAAGGCTGCCTTCTCACTGTGCCCTCACATTGTGAAGAGAAAGCTTTGGTTTCTTTCTTTTTAGAAGGGCACCAGTTCTATTGTATCAGGACATCATCCTTATGACATCATTAAACCAGACCACCTCTTTAAAGGCTCTATGTCCAGTGCAGTCACATGGAGGTGAGGGGTTGTTAGGGTTTCGATATCTCAATTGGGAGGGGGGTGGGGGGGATCCAATTCAGTCCATAGTAGATAGACTGTGCTAAAAAATAATAATTTACCTCAATAAGAATTCATCTTTAAAGTCACAGTCTCTGATTATTTTTAACCATCAGTCTAGACCAGCAATATTCACCACTTTCTTTCTGCCTTAGTAAAGATGATAATGCTCACTCAAAAAGTATCATTAAAAGAGAGGACTCCTGAGATAAACTGCTTGTTATACATAATTCCTTATTGTACTCCAGCATGAAAGCAATCACAGAAGGGTAAACTCAGGTTATTAAGCCAATCAAACAAATACACAAGGATGTATAGAGACAAAAATTAAGGATCATCACAATGAAAACCTTCTGAGACATTTTTGGCCATATAAGAATATCTATATAGATGAACTTCCATATGGAAGTGTTTTCATTTTCTCAACTATATTCTTTCCTTAAGAAATGTCTTAAAATCTGTTGCATAGGCAGTAGTATGCCTAGACTGGGCTGGACAAGACAGGACATTTGTCACAATGTTGCTTGCTCACTGTCTGAAACTCATTCCTATTAGTGAAGGATTCTGCACTGAATGAGACCAGTTGGGACCCAGAGAAGCTACAAAGATGCACTTTTCCAGAACAAGCATATGTTCTAGGCTGGATAATCAAGTGCACATGCCTAGCAATTTGAGTCTCCAACTAAGAAGACAAATCATCACAAACAGTAAGGAATTCATTTTCACGTTAGCAGCAGGCACAAAAGCAGCTTCTCATTTGCAGTTCCAATAGCAGTAGCAGCACTTGCAATATCCAATATCCTGTGGCACAAAGGGGTAGGAGGTTCATGAGATGGGGGATATCAATATTTTCACTAGATGGACTCAGGGAATTTTTGCCTGGATTTGGCTACCTTGTGTTCTTTGCTCTTAATTGTTTTCTGAGCCTGGTTCTGTGACCATATTAGAAAACCCTTGAGCTAATAAAAATCCTTCCAATAAACACACACTTTTGCTTAAAGATCCACAGTTGTTTCCATTACCTATTTATGGGAAACCTATTTGCAATTAAATGGAACATGTATACTACCATTCCGGATTTCTCTGCCTGGCTTCTGATTGATGTGCATAAGTGACCATAAAATATCTCCTATTAAAAGAATGTCACAAAGGATTGCAAATCAGTAAGCTTAAAACTCAACTCACCATTTTTTCCCCCTCAAACCCTATTCTTTCCCCACTATTCCCAATCTTAGTGAATGGCACCACCATCCAATCGACTTTGTAAGTCTTTCTTGAATTACTTTCTTACACTTCCTCTTTATTCAATCATCAGCAAGTATGCAACACTGTACATAACTCTGTTCTGATCAATTCTTTTGATTGTACTTACCATAACCTTTGACCAAGATATCATTATTTCTCATCTGAACTAAGAAAAACACCTCCTAACCGTATCTAATCTGAATTCTCTATAACATGGTCAGGGATATATTGTCAAAACTCATATAACTGTGTCATTCCCCAGGTATGATTCTTTGCCCTTGAAATGTTCTTAGGATCAATTTGCAGTTTGGTCTATTAGCCCCATGACCTGGCCTCAACCAAGTTCTCCCACTGCTAGTTGTACAAAACTCTTTTTTATACTCTGAGCAAAACACTACTTTTTTTTCATTCTGTTCTATCTGTCATACTCCCACATGTTTTACATCCTTTATACTTGCTGTTTCTTTACCTGGAATAAGATACCTGTTCATCTATATTTGCTTGATTTCTACTCAGTGGTCGTATCACAAATTAGGTGCCATTCTCTGGTGGGCCTTTGACATCTTTGACAAAGCAAAATCCCTACTGTAGGCCTAACCAACATTTGTAGCTTGATAGTCATGTTGCAGATAGCAATCACTCATTATTGTATAAGAAAATGAATTACGTTTCCAACTCCCTGTAAATCTATAATTGAGTTAGTTTCCCTTAGATGATGACATTCTAATAGTAGACCAGTGTACCCATGGTAAAATATAATATCATCAAATAATTTTGTCAGCAGCTTTCCTTATTTTTTATGAAGATAGTTTGTTAATGAAATGAGAATTAAATGCCTTGCAAATATCTATAAATATTGAGAAGAAAAAAATAGCAAGACACAATATAATATTGCTGTTTTGGCAATCCTAAGTGACCAAAGTAATCTAAAACAAAACAAAACAGAGCTCTTATTTTCTCAAAGAATATAAATAGCTTATTCTGAAATTTGACTATGGAGCTGACTGTACCACAAATGAGAGCAAATGGACAAGTGCACAAATACCCAGACTGTTGAAACTGTGATCACTGGGAAAATGCACAGGGATAGGAGGGGTAGCAGATGTACAGGCCTCCGATATCCTAGTACATATCCAGGAATCTAGCAGGACACAACATCACACTCCAGGAAAGGGATGCTGATCCCTAGGCCACATGATCTCTTAGGCAGCATAAGTGATAAAGTACCCTCTCTTAAATTTTTTTTGAATGTTTATTTATTTTTGAAGGAGAGACAGCATGAACGGGAGAGAAGCAGAAAGAAAGGGAGACACAGAATCTAAAGTGGGCTCCAGGCCCCGAGCTGTCAGCACAGAGACCAACTTGGGGCTCAAACTCACAAACTGTGAGATCAGGACCTGAGCCAAAGTTGGACACATAACTGACTGAGCCACCCAGGTGCCCCTAAAGTACCCCCTCTTAATGAGATCAGGGTCAAGACATGAAAGCAACATAACGGCAGAATTTTGGCCACAGTCCTATCCTGCCAGTCCAGTATTTGTGGATGAAAAAGCACAAGCCTCTCATTGGCAGGATCAAGTATTGTTTCTGACCGAGAGCGATTGTGTAACCACCATACTGTGACAGATTTCTAGGGGCCTCTGCCTGAGCCAGCTTCTTTTCTGTTAGGTCAGCTTCTAGGAGATCAGTTTTGGTCAAGTAAACATTAACCTTTTACTGAACTTATTAAAATGATGAAGCTTGGGGCACCTGGGTGGCTCAGTCGGTTAAGGGTCCGACTTCGGCTCAGGTCCTGATCTCACAGTTGGTAGGTTCGAGCCCCGCGTCGGGCTCTGTGCTGACAGCTCAGAGCCAGGAGCCTCTTCAGATTCTGTGTCTCCCTCTCTCTCTGACCCTCCGCTGCTCATGCTGTCTGTCTCTCTCTCAGAAATAAATTTTTTAAAAAATTAAAGATTTTCTTAAAAAAAAAAAAATGATGAAGCTTGAAGTAATTCTAATTACTAATTCCTTAAGTATTCTCAGTATTATTTATAGTATCAATGGACCTGATACAGTAATATGTTCACTCAGGCACCTTATATTTCCTTCTCCATCATCCTCCTATATTCTTGTCTTTCCTTTCCTGTAAATATATATCCTGTGTAGAAGATCTGAGGTAGGATACAGTTTAAATTCCACACAAATCTGTTTTACAAAGGGACTTTTCCTTTATTCATTTTCTTTAGCATCAGGCATTTTGAATACATAAATTATGTGTCTTCTCATCTGCCCTGGGGATAGGAAGATTGCATTACCATTTGTTTAAAGAAATAAGCATACTCCCCTCTGGAGTTTGGGTTTTTGAAAATATATAATGCTGTAAACTTTTAAAAGCAAATTCATACTCTATCTTTAGATATTTATATATCATATACATTTATTCAGTAAGGTATTATTTACATTTTTCTCCCAAGTATTATGTAATACGTAAAAGCATAAATATCAAATTTTGGTTCATAATATTGCATTACCATTAAATCACAAGTAAAAAATACCATAAAAATTTAAAATTTTCAATTGTACATGACCAATTTGGAAGTAAACTAAAGATTTCTGTTTATGGTTTTGAATTTTTCTTTAAAATTTTAATTATTATTACTATTCAACTTTTTGTTAGAAACTAGCTGTCATTTTAAATTGAGAGGGAAACAAAATTAAAATAATTTTTTGTGCAGATTCTTGAGTGAATTATCTTTTAAAAAGATTTTAAGTGACAAAACATGAAAATGTCAAATCCTTCTGATATTTATCAAAATCATTTAGTGACCAAGAATAATGTGATTTGCAATACAAAAAGGAAAGCTGAAAAAGTTATTTAAACTGAAAATTCTATATTATATATAAATATATATAATCAAGTGTACAATTCTGAGAATTACGTTTTATAATTATACAAAATTAACAGCATGTTTCACAATAGGTCAAATAATATACAAATATATAAAAACAAAAAAGAGGGGTGCCTGGGTGGCTCAGTCGGTTAAGTGTCTGACTTTAGCTCAGGTCATGATCCCACAGTCCGTGGGTTCGAGCCTTGCATCGGGCTCTGTGATGACAGCTCAGAGCCTGGAGCCTGCTTCAGATTCTGTGTCTCCCTCTCTCTCTGCCCCTCCCCTGCTCGCTCTCTGTCTCTGTCTCTCAAAATAAATAAAGACATAAAAAATTAAAAAAAAAAACAAAAAAAGACCATATGTGTGATGATTAAAATCTGAATAAACATTACCTTGATAATTGTTTGATTAAACATTAAAAATGAATACAGAAGTTGCTTCTAATAAAGATATTCTTCATTTATTAATTTTATAGCTATTAGGATTTTTGTATATAAAATTAATATTGCTTTATCTTCTCAAATATCTTAGTGTGATGCTGACATATTGGACAAGTTTTAATGGACAAGAATTTTGGAAGTACAGGTATAAGATATCGAGTCAAAATCTGCAGGGATAATTTGTGATACAATTTATAGAAGAGTGATAATAGGGCCTGGGACTTTGTGTATTTTATTATTAACCTTGATAAATCATGAACTTCAAAAACAATTCCTGTATAGTTCAAAGGAAAGGGGTGGTAAATATTGCTTTGAGTTGGGGAGAAACAGTTTATGTGGAAGATCTTGAACACCCAAGAAGGAGGAAAAAGCCCAAACACTAGAATTAGAAAATTATTAAAGTAAATAAAAGAGGCAGTGAGAGATATGGCTAAACAAGACCAGCTGACTCTGGACCTAACTCCTGAGCACCTAACTCCTATTCAAGTGAGAAAACATGCTCTATGTTAGGAGAAAGCCGAGAACGGAGGCTTTGTTTTCTTCCTTCCTCCACTTTTTCCTTTATTTTTTTATTCCCTCCCTCACTCTTCCCCATTCCTTTTTAAATTTTTCTTTATTTCTATTTTTTTCTTTCTTATATATATATGTATATATATATTATATACATTATGTGTATAATATATGTATATATATTATATATATACATAAACATATATTGCATTTTAGACCCAGAATAGAGGATGGTTTCCAAGATATATCATCACTAGCATTTCAGTACATCAGAACAAAATCGATGATAAGATATGGTTCCCAAGATGGAAGGTGCCCCACTGTTCCAGCATGACATTTGAAGTGACAGATTACATAGCTATTAAAGCCAATTAGTGAATGCATCAGATGGTTCAGTGTGATGGGGAAAAGAACACGTAGACTGCAGGGCTGAATGACCAGGTAAAGAATTGATTAAGAGTCACAGGCCATCTTCAGGGGGAAATAACCTACGATTCCTTACTCATGAATCCTGACTATGGAAGAACCAGTACCAAATATTGGGAACCGATTCAGAGCATATGAAGCCTTCTGGGGAACTTGGCTTCAAACATGCAAGTTACTGCCGCCTAACTGGTGCTATGATTGAGTCTTCAAAAGGCCATTCTAGCAAACCATCTGCTTGAAAATGCTAGAGAACGTAGTAAAACCATTGTAGTCCATGAGCCTCACTTTATTTGCTGTGAAACTAGTTACTTGATGAGAAGCAATCTTCTCTTCATGGTATGGAATACTATGAAGGTGGATAAATTCTGTAAGTTTTTTGATGATAATTTTGGCAGAAACATTGGTGCAGGGAAGGCAAATCTATATCCAGACTGTCTACTTGAATAAGATCAAAATACTTCCCCTTCTAATATGGAAGCAGTCCAATGCAATCAACATGCTACCAGGTAGCTGGCTGATCAACCTGGGAAATGTGCCATATGTGAAACTCAGGGCTGGTGTCCCTTCCTTCTGTGTTGGACATTCAGTCATAGCCATTGTCAGGTTGACTTTGGTGAGTGGAAGTCCATGTTGCTGAGCCTATGCAAAACCTACATTGCTGCCAACATGACCACTTCTAATTCTTTTTTTTTTTTTAATGCTTTTTTTTTTTTTTCTAGGAGAGAAAGAGAGACAGCGTGAGCAGGGGAGGGTCAGAGAGAGAGGGAGTCACAGACTGAAACAGGCTCCAGGCTCCGAGCTGGCAGTCAGCACAGAGCCCGACGCGGGTCTCGAACCCACGAACCGCGAGATCATGACCTAAGCGAAAGTCGGACGCTCAACCGACTAAGCCACCCAGGCGCCCCAACAACATGACCACTTCTTATGTGAGCCCCAAACCGGGCAATTACATGGGATGGCTGGGGAGAGAGGCTGCCTGATAACCACAAAACAGGTCATCATTCTGTTTACTTTATTGAAAGTCTCCCTTGTTGAGATCAGTCTTTGATGAGCCTTCACATAGGACACAAATAACTGCACATTTTTTGCCCGTTCAGAGGCATCTATTCACAAAACGCTTCTCCAAGTTTTCCTGTCACCCATTTTTGAATTATCTTCTTCTATGTCCCTGACCATCCAGCCAACCCATTGGCTAACACCCATGAAATGGCATATAATTACACATCTGATCCTCTCTTTCCAAAAAAAAGGGATATTATTTGGCAATAAAAATGAATGGCAGAACCATGAAAACAGAATGCTATGTGAATTGAGACCCACCACAAAAGAGCCATACTATATGATTCAATTTTCATAAAATATCTAGAATTGACAAATTCATAGAGATGCAAAGTAGATTGGTGTTTGTCAGATATTTGAGGGGGAGAGGAGTAAGTGTGCCTACTAATGAGCATCAGGTTTTATTTTTGAAGTGATGAAAACATTTTTTAAGTTAGTGATGTTTGTACAACTCTATAAGTGTACGTAAGACACTGAATTATAGGGTGCCTGGTGGCTCAGTCGTTAAGCATCTGACTTTGGCTCAGGTGATAATCTCGTGATTTCTAAGTTTGAGTCCAATCGGGAAAGCACAAGAGCCCCGCTTTGGATGAGCATTGCTGCTCTCTCACTCTCTCTCTCTGCCCCTCTAGATTCTCTCTTTGCCCCTTGTTCACTTGCACCCTCTCTCTCTCTCTTAAAAACAAACAAATAAACAAACAAACAAAAAAAAACACACTGAATTGTACAGTGTGGATTTTAAAGGATTCATGATATGGGTTTAATTAATGAATTAAATGAGTTCCATAAAACTGTCATATGTGTTTTTTAAATGGAAAAGCATGGAAAAGGAAAAGAACATCTCACATGATTTTTCTTTACAAGTGTGGAGGGTGGGGCAGAGAGAGGAGAAAGTGGCATTGTGAAGAATAAGAAAAATACTCGTGAAATTTAGCTTCTATCCCGTTTCCTCCTTGGCTTTTCTACGGTGAGTCAATTATCTTGAATTTATAATTTCTACTGTTTTAAGGCCATGAGCATTGCAAGATGAAGTTTTCTCAACCACACACTGGGCATGCTTCGTGGATCTTTTCAGTTTGTTTCATCATATGTAAAATGAAACAATACCACTTATTTCGGAGCTGTTATGGGGGAAAAATAAGATTGCAGTCTTTTTACTTATTTTATTTTTTTAATGTTTATTCATTTTTGAGAGACAGAGAGAACAGAGTGCGAATGGGGGAAGGGCAGAAAGAGAGAGAGACAGAATGCAAAGGAGGCTCTGGGCTCTGAGCTGTCAGCACAGAGTCTGACACAGGGCTTGAACTCACTGACCGAAGAATCATGACCTGAACCAAAGTCAGACACTCAATCGACTGAGCCACCCAGGTGCCCCAAGAAGATTGCGTTCTTAATGGTTCAGAAAAAAAGTACTTAAATATTCTAGGTGAGTCAGCTATGACCTATAATGATTTCTTTGTAAATTGAATTATACATTTTTTGTAGTATGAAAACCATGCCTAAATTTTATCAATTTTGCATATTCATATTTTATTGGTTCAATATGCATATTTGCATAGAATTTTTTTAAGTTTATTTATTTATTTTGAGAGAGAGAGAGAGAGCAAACGAGCTGGGGAGGGGCAGATTGAAGAAGAGACAGAGTCCCAAGCAGGCTCTGTGCTATCAGTGCAGAGCCTAACGCAGGGCTTGAACCCACAAACCCTGTGAGATCATGATCTGAGATGAGATTAAGAGTCCCATGCTTAATAGACTGAGCCACCCAGGAGCCCCTGCATAGAATCTTGTTACCAGACTTCCTGGTCTGGTTATCCTGCTCTTAGCTGCTCCCCCTGCCCCCGCATTTTTAAATTTTTTTTTAATTATTTATTTTTGAGAGAGAGAGCAGATGAGTGAGAGTGAGTGGGGAAGGGGTAGAGAAAGAGGGGAACAGAGGATATGAAGCGGGCTCTGTGCTGACAGCAGTGAACCCATGTGGGAATCGAACTCATGAGCTGTGAGATCATGGCCTGAGCTCAAGTCAGAAGCTCAACCCACTGAGCCACTCAGGTGTCCCTCTGACTTCTTCTTTAATTGTTGCTTTGACCACAATATTAAGTTAATTTAAGGGTTTAGTTTTCATTACAATTTGACAAATTGAACAGCTGTCTCTTTTGGTAACCCTACAATTCTAGAATATTAATCTTACAAATATAATAAATAAATACAGAATAAAAATGGAGACTTAAAATTTACTTTTTCTGAAAGTTAATTAAATGTGATCTGTCAGTTTAGAATAATAGGAAATAGCTTTTTCTTCTGTGTACCTAAAACCTCGTATAGTGCCCTGTATGTGACACAGTACAGAATTAACTTGTTGAATTAATACATTTGACTCTTTTCACATTTTGTTTTTTTCTCCCTCTTTTTTATACTCCATGGATTTAAAAATGTTTAAGCTAACATTTTATCCTGCTTATTTTATTTAACACTATGTCAAGGGTGTCTTCTCACATTTTGAAATATTCTTTGTAATAATTAACTTCTTGTGGCAACATAACATTTCATTGGATTGTTTTAATCAAATTTACTTAAATATCATTTGCATATATTTAAATGCACCCACTCAAGCATATATTTCAAAATGTTTTTATAAATTATACATCTGTGTAACCACTATCACAATAAAATTATACAACACTTCTCTCACCCCCAAAAGTTCCCGTACAAACACTGCTTCTCCACCTTACCCTGGTGCTAGGAAACTGCTGATTATAGATTTTGTCTAAGTTTTCTAAATTTCCATATAAGTGGAATTCCATAGTCTGACATCTTTTGTTCAACATACTGATTCTGAGATTTATTCATATTTTTATGGATACAGTAGTTCATTACTTCTTATATTTGAATAATACTGCATTGCATGGATATACCACAATATGTTTATTCATTTGTTGATAAGCACTTGAACTGTTTCCAGTTTACTTCTCTTATAATCATAGCTGCTATGAATAATCATGCACATGTCTTAGGATAAAGAAATGATTCATTTCTCTTGTGTAAATTTCTGGAAGTTATATTGCAGGGTCATAAGATAGATGTAGGTTTAAATTTATAATCTGTCAAATTGTTTTCCAAAGTGGCTTTACCATTTTATATTCCCACCAGCAAAAATGAATATGTAAATTAATCTATACCCTCACCTACTCATGGTATTATCAGTCTTTTTAATTTTAGCCCTTAAGGAGTATTTCATTGTGGATTTAGTTTTCTTTTCCTAGATGAATAATCGTAAGCACTTTATCAAGTGACAATTGGTCAATGGTCTATCTTGTTTTCTGGACTAGCTTTTCGAATAATTTGCCCATTTAAAAAAATTTTTTTGTCCTCTTTTTTGTTTTTATTATTAAGTTATAAAAGTTTTTTTCAGAACTGTCAACACAAATTATCTGGTCAAATTATATACACAGCTACACATGTACACATACATACAATCACACACATACATACTATTTTTCAAAGATAGAATTTAATTTTGATAAAGTCCAATTTATCATTTTTCTTTTATAATTTGTGCTTTCCATCTCATATCTAAGAAATTTTTATATGTTCAAGGTACCAAAAATTTCCTCTATGTTTTCTCTAAAAGTTTTATAAACTCAGCTCTTAGAATCTATGATGCATTTCCATTTAATTTTTTTATGTAGTTTAAGGTAAGAGTCGAGGCCCACTTTTTTCATATGAATATCTTATTTTCCAACACCATTTATTGAAAGAATTGCACTTTGCTTATCAAGCAATTGTGGTACATATATTGAAAATCAATTGGTCATGTATGTGCGGCTTCACTTCTAGACTCTATTCCATTGCCTTTGTCTATATCTGTCCTTAAACCAATACAAAGCTGTCTTGATTTCTATAGCTTCATATTAATCTGTAAATTTATCCTCAAATATTTAATGATTTTGATGCTACTTTAAACAGCTCACTTACACATACATTAAGACTTCTACAAATTCTTTTCAGACTAGGTCACCCAATGACATGCACTGTTTTTACCTTTAATTTCTCTATTTCTATGGTGTCCACTTTACTATTGATGTCCCTTTCTCAATCACTAAAATCTGAGATCATGGTGATCCCTGAACAGTGCCTAATCACTGTTGTATAAGTAGCAGAACAAGAAGATGGTATTAGCTATGAATAAATGAATGAATGGATGACTCAGAAATATTATTCTTTGGGAAATGCAAGCAGACTTACAGTTCATGTAAGTCTAAAAGTTATTAAGAACAATTGCAATTATGAGAAATACCAAAATTTGTTTGGCAGACAAATATGGAACACCCATTAATATGACTTCAGGATGTTGAATGATTCTAATATAAATTATTTCTATATTTCATATAAATATGAAATGATACTTGACATTTATTTGATCTATTCATCTGTGGAATGATTTTTGGAACAAAGTTTCTATAGAGATTTCAGAGTCTAAAATAATTTTCTGTAATTTCAAACTGTAGGGCTCTACATCTCAAAATTTTTCTATAAAGTTATTTAGAATCATAATATTTTTAAAGATATTTTTGTGGGGTACCTGGGTGGCTCAGTTGGTTATGCATCTGACACTTAATCTCGGCTCAGGTCATGATATCATTGGTCACGAGATGGACCCCTAGCTCAGGCTCTGCATTGACAGCATGAAGCCTGCTTGGGATTCTCTCTCTCCTTCTCTTTGCCCCTCCTCCATTCACACATGCACTCACTCTCCCTCAAAATAAATAAACTTTAAAAAATGCTTAAGGGGTGCCTGGGTGGCTCAGTGGGTTGAGCGTCTGACTTCGGCTCAGGTCATGATCTCACAGTTTGTAGGTTTGAGCCCCGCGTTGGGCTCTGTGCTGAGAGCTAGCTCAGAGCCTGGAGCGTGTTTCAGATTCTGTGGCTCCCTCTCTCTCTCTGACCCTCCTCTGCTCAGGCTGTCTCTCTTTCTCTCAGAAGTAAATGAAACATTTTAAAAAATAATAATAAATGCTTAAAAGATTTACTTGTGATTTATTATTGCTTTTACTCTACTTTATCTTTGAAAAATCTTAGTTATTAATTTTATTTTTAAAATCTGGTGGCAATTTCATTATTCAAAATTGAGTTGAAGATTCAGATTCATTTCTATACCTCATATAATGTTATCTGAGGTTATTGACCTTGCTATTTTTTATTACAATCATAACAATTGTTCTGTTACATACTTTAATATATTTTCTATTTATCTTCTTAAAGTATAGGAAGATTAACTCCAAAACACATTTAAAATATTTTTTCCTCCCTACCATGCCTCTCGATTTTTTCTTTTTCTTTTTTTCCTTTTTTCCCTATATATTTCATAAAATATATTCTGATGCTTGCACATGTAACAAAATGTGACTTACTGATTGCCAACCCCAGAGTTTTCTGTCAGTCTTGATTTTTCTCAATTTAACAGTGGCCTTGCACACAGTCAATCACAATGTTCTTATCATTTGACTTCATGGGGTAGCAGTGATTTCTCATCTTGCATCTTATCTTTCCAATCATCCTCCTGGCCTGTGTAGCAAAGACACTTCCTAAGACTCCTAATATGGCACTTAGAGTATATAATTAATGATGAGGGTTGGCTGAAGCACCATGGGAGCTCCTCACTCTCCGCTGTGTGTCCTGAACTCACAGTCTATACAGGGCTTTAATAGTAATAGATGCACAGGGAGCATTATATAGAGAAAGAATGTGTCATTTAATCATAATGTGTTTCTTCATAAATATTCCATGTTCAGAATTCTGGATTTTTGTTGCTGAAGCAGACAGTGGTTTCTACTGCAGATAGAAACGTTTTATATTTAGAAAAAGGAAAGACTAGACTTTCCTTCAATTGGCAAAATTTTTTGCCAATTGAATAAATATATGTCAGGTGTTAATGAATTTAATATAATTAGGACATTGATCTTGTATATTACAAAGCAATGTTTTATTATAGGCTTAGAATGGGTATTAAAAAAAGTGTCCACAGTGGGATTCAAAGCATGCCTGATCAGGAAAAAAGTCAATTGTTAAGATGTTATATATTTCTTTTTTTTTAATAAAAAATATGCTATATATATATAAATGTACACGCCTATTTGTAGGACGGCCTTTCAACCAAAATATGTTATGTAAGCCAGCATCAGTAGGTCAGTTCATTCATCCAGTTACCTGAGGTTTACTTAGACAATTCATATCAATTAAGTGATTGAAATGTTACAATAGATATAATTTTTAAACCAATCAATTAAATGATTAAAGGCCTTGAGATATTAGGATTTATCAGAGTTGCAAAGTCAATAAAGAATGAAATAGGGTGATATTGAAATTTCCTCCTTTCTGTTTGCTAACTTTCCGTTTCAATTCAATCAGTAATCCTAAGGCATTGAGTTTATTGACCTCTACAGTAGAGCTCATTTTAAAAAATTATATTTGAAGTATCTAATATGTGAGAATTATTTTGGAACCACAGCATTTATGAAGTGGAAGGAACAGATCATAGGCATCAGAAGAACCAGGTTTGAAAAATGGTTCCTCCATTTACCAGCTGATGACCGAGTTCTAAATACTGAACTCTATGTGCTCCAGAATTGAGAGGTGAGCAGGAGATAAAATAATAATTCATGAAAAAAAATAATAATAATTCATGTATATAACAGATCTTTGTAAGGAATAAGTGTATTTATTTATTTTTTTTTAATGTTTTTTTTTTCTAGGAGAGAGAGAGAGAGAGAGAGACAGAGTGAGCAGGGGAGGGTCAAAGAGAGAGGGAGTCACAGACTGAAACAGCCTCCAGGCTCTGAGCTGGCAGCACAGAGCCCGACGCGGGGCTCGAACCCACGAACCCCGAGATCATGACCTAAGCGAAAGTCAGACACTTAACCGACTAAGCCACCCAGGCGCCCCGGAATATGTGTATTTAATTGCAAAAGTTCTTTGGAGTATTGTGATAAAACAGGAAGTATAAGGAATTATCCCACTCCACAACAACCAGACCTCAATGGGACATCATTTTCAAGTCATAATGATGGTTACAGAGGTCGCGAAAAACTATCCTACAAACAAACAAATGAACAAGTAAACAAACACGAACTATGTCCTCAAGGGTCGGAGTCAGACCATTGTGATCAAGCAGTAGGCTTCTGTGGCTGGAAGCAAAAGCAGGTGCAAGCTGGGAGTGATGCATAAATCCCTGGGCCTGAGAAACTAGGAAATGTAAGTGGTGGGGAGTCAGAGCAGCAGAGGGTCGAAGTAAAGGTGAACATTCTGGAACTGCAGAAAGGCACTGTTCTTCCTTGAGAATGGAACACTGCTAGAAGATTTTAAAGTTTGGAACACTAGTGTGGAGAATCTGAGCCTGAAATTCCCATCTGAGTCCTATAATGGCTCTTAGTTTTTGAGCACATCCTAGTTATTAGAGATCGCTGAAGCAAAGCCATTCTGGAGGGAAGAACCATGCAGACCCAGAATAAGCTTTATATATAAAAACAAGTCTTATCTGGACATCCACAAAAATATTTAGAATAACACTCTTTGCAATAGCAAAACCTTTAATATCTTTTTTTTCCCCCAGAACAACTGAAAAATAAGCAGTGGGAAACTATGTGGTGAAATGGACCTATTTACATTCAGCAAGATGGCTGAATCTTACTAAGGTAATATCGCAATTAGCAAATGATTTCTTTCAACAAGGGAAGACTAGGTAATTCAGACTAATGGTTCCACAGAAAACAACTAGGAAAGCTGAGTAAAAAGTAATAACCATCTACTGAGGACATCTCAGTGTAAATTACAAGGACAACAGCCACAAAAATGGAAAGAAAAAACAACAAAAGCTGTGAGTCTAGCACTTGGGGTCTCTCTTTCTGTAACGGCATCTGCCAACTCTGGAAATTTGGGAGGCTGGGAAAATGAGAAATACCTGGAGATTTTATAGCTTTTAAATTTGGGGGGAGGAATAAAACATGGGGTCTAGAGCCTTCCAAAAAAGAAGAGGGAGGGAGAAAGAGATGAAGTGAGGGAGAAAGAGAAACAAAGACACAAAGAGACACGGAGAGACATAGAGAGAATCTGGTTAAATTCCTAAACTAGAGTCCCATGTTCACTCACAGCATACTAACATGTGCCAACTTAGAAATATATAGATACTTGAAAATACCCTTCAAACATAAATTAAATCAATGTTTGGCCAGCAGACACGTTGAAGTATCTCTTACAGGCAGAAGGAAAATGACAGTAGATTCAAGTTTGAAAATGCAGAAAGACATGAAAAAGAGTGTAAAATATAAATATGTAGATGAACTTGAATATGTGGGTATATAAAACAAAAAATATGATATCTTTTCTGAATATGTGTGTACATATATAATAAAACAATAAGAACATATAAACTGTGATGGAAATGACCGGTAAACATCTACTAAGGCATTTGCATCAGCTAGGGAGAAGTAAATTGTCAATTTTTGGTAAATCAAGTATGTATATTGTAATTTCTAGGATAGCCACTAAGGAGAGAGTGGAAAAATGATAGCTGTCGTAAATTTTTCTAAAAAGCAGGAAATGAATAAATAATCAAAAGAAGGCAATCTCAAATATAAGCTGCTTACAAGAAACATAGCTGATATATACAGCTTCAAAAAGGTGGAAAATAAAATAATGAAAAAAGATATACAGTACAATATATGAACCAAAATAGAGCTAGTATAACTATGTTAATATAAAACAAAACAGAATTTAAGTTACTATACAAACTAAAATATTACTAAAAGTAAAAAGACAATTTATAAGATATAATTTAATTCAACAGTAATATATAAAAATTATAAATGTATATGCTTGACACAATGAATAAATGAATTGTTAAAATTATATCAACAGTACAGGGTAATAGATAATTAAATGTTTAAAAAATGGAATTTCCAAAATATAAAATATGAGGAAACAATCAGTGCAAAAATCATACACTAAAAATAATATGGGTATGCGAATCATAGAGTTGTTTCCAAGCACTCAAACCCTGAGTACGTTATAATTAAAGACTTAATTAAGACAATAACAATCCCAATATAAGTATTATTATAGTTAAATGTCCAATGGAATTTGCACCTGGAATGACAATCTTTGGCACATTTAAATCATGAAAATTGTATTTCCCATGAGGATTCCAGAAGACATATTTTTTTTTTCAAATAGGCAAAAAACTTAATCAAAGTTAATAAATACATTCCAGGAAGATTTTTGTTAATCATTATCTTAAAATAAAGGTTAATCATTATCTTAAAATAAATATGCACTTAAGCTTGTCTTCTATATGTGAGCAATCCTACGGTAGCTTAATATATTGCAAAGTTTAGCAGCTCAAAGATTATCAGGTATCCATTTATTCACCAAAGAAAGGTGCTTGTGTAGGATTTTCAGTATTTTTAACAATTGCTGCAAAACATTAATGTGCTGGGGAAAATTGCATATTTATAAGTATATACTTACTAATATCATTCTCTTATTTACCCAACATAGATAAGATAATTCATATAAAAAACAAGTATGGTACAGGACAGAATGCATAAGAACTGGTTTCCTCCCATATTTGTGAAACAAAACTTTGTATTTTATTAAACAAACTAATATTTGGTGCAGCTAATTAAAATATCTTAGCAAATCATCATGCACAATTTATTTCAAATCAGTAACAGGTTTTTTCTTTTTTTCAATTCTGTAACTGACATTCCAATATTTAAGATGCAATGATATTGTTAGATGAAGTAGATAATAGATGCATAGTACCTGCTCTAAAGTTACATAATCACATAGTTTAGCACTATTTGCAAGAGCAGAATGTTAGTTTTTAGATTATGAAATGAACTCAACTCTGAACTAAATCACAAAGATGCCTTCTGGTCTCTCTTTTTTATTAATTCTGAGCTCTTCATTTGCTTTTATATTTCACCCCTTCTGTTATCTAGTTTCCTTTCCATTGTACTGTAAATGAAATAAGACAAAATTCAGATGGATGATGCTTGGAAACCAATGGTTTTATTTAATCAGAATAATAGGAACCTTAATAATACAGTGATGTTGAGAGAATTCAGACCATTTCAGACTGCTATATAATCAAGTTTCTATGAACAAAGCTCAGAATTAAAGGAAGAATTGTAGGGAAAAATCTTTTCAACCTTTCTTCATCTCTAATTTTGAGGATTGGATTTAATATTAAGATTGTTAATTGTTGGTCTTTGAAACATCTATTAAAAAATTTAAACTGCAATTTTATAATTATAATTGATAAATTATATCAACAGTAAGGGTAATAGATAAGTAAATGTTTAAAAAATGGAATTTTCAAAATATAAAATGAGGAAACAATTAGTGCAAAAATCATACACTAAAAATAATAGGGCTGTGCCAAAACAGTGTTTTGCAAAAGGAGCTTTTTCTATCTATTTATTGAGTAATCATGTACTGAATTTTTATTTTGTGGCAGTAGTGTAAAGAAAGGAAAAAAAAGAATACAGATGTAAACTGCAAAAACCCTGACATTCTGGAGTAAATAAAGAAGAGAATCTTAGAAAAGAACAAGGAGGAGATACCAATTTTTTGGGCCAACAGTATCTCAGAAAGGAAAAAAAAAAAAAAAAAGCAGGATCACAAGGAGGAAGGTGTCAAGATTATTGAAGATCCCATGAACAGCAGATAAATATGGATTGAAAATTCTCTGTCCAGTGCACCTGTCCCTGTCCAGAGAAGGTAGTGATAACCTTCTCTAGAGGAATTAATTGCATGTTAGGCTAGATGTCATACTGCTACTGTGTTAAAAGTGAATGTTTAAAATGAATGCATGTAAAATCTGATGAAATTGAGTAAGACCTATAGTCCTGCTAATAATGTTGTACCAATGTGAATTTTGGTATGTAGGATAATGCATTTTACAAGAAGCTGTGTGAAGAGCATACAAGAATATGTGTACTATTTTTGCAGCTTCTTATGAGTCTATAAGAATTTCAAAATAAAAAGTATATAAAAAAAAGAATATCCAGTGCAAATTTGAACCCAACACTTTGATTCTATGTCTCAGTAGAAAGAGAAAAAATACACAACTTTGAATTCTATTTAGTAGTTTGTTTTTCATAGTATTTGAAATGTAGAAATCCTGTAACTATTCAGGTAGTATTGTAAGATTGAGGTAATCTAAGATTGATGTTGTTGGGAGCCAGAACCCTCTGCTATACAAGAAGAGAATACAGAATATGGAATGAAAAAAGACAAAGATGGATTCTGTGGTGCTAGATTAAAATTAGAAATGGCAGTCTAGGGGCACCTGGGTGGCTCAACTGAAGGTCCAACTCTTAATTTTGGCTCAGTTCATAATCCCAGCATCATGGGATAGAGCCCTGCATTGGTCTCTATGCTGAATGTGGAGCCTGCTTGGGATTCTCTCTCTCTCTCTCTCTCTCTCTCTCTCTCGTCCCCCATTCATGTTCTCTCTTTCTCTCTGTAAAATAAAGGTTAAAAAAGAAACAATTAAAAAGAAATGTCACTATAAACTCATGATTTCAGTGTATATAAACATATTATCTATACATAGTTCAAGTGCAGCTTACTTATATTGTTAATATGTGTATATGGTATGTGAAAGAAGGAAGATAAAAATACCAAATAGGGTAAGGAATGGGAAATTCCTGATTTTATGATTTTATAAAAGACTGGATGTGCTCATTATTACCGGGAATAACTGTTCCAAGCCTCTTTCACTGGGAAAGCCAAGAATAAAAAGGTCAATTTTGTCCCATTCATGCCAATTATAAATATAGACGGTGTGATCATGAAAAAGTTGGTTAAGCATGTTCAGGGGTGTATGTGGGGGGGGTCTGCATCTGTGTTAGAAAAGAGTGAGAACACGTGGTAAAGTAAATGTGGTAGAATATTAACAACAGATAAATCTGAATGATGGATTCATGAATGTTCTTAGCAAAATTCTTGCCACTCTTCTTGAAGTTTGGAATTATTCCACGATTAACATTAAGAAAGACCAAACATTGGGGCGCCTGAGTGACTCAGGAGGTTAAGCATCTGACTTCAGCCCAGGTCATGTTCTCATGAGTTTGTGAGTTCAAGCCCACGTCAGGCTTTGTGCTGACAGCTCAGAACCTGGAGTCTGCTTCGGAATCTGTGTCTCCTTCTCTCTCTGCCCCTCCCCTGCTCTCTCTCTCTCTTCCTCTCAAAAATAAGTAAACATTAAACAATTTTAAAGAAGAAAGACCAAATATCAGATAATAAGTAGATATGGTAAATAAATAAACTAATAGTTTTTTTAAAAACATGTTTTAAGAAAGGGAGAGGGAAAAAAAAGAATAATTGCAGAAGTTAAGTTAAATGATAGTTAAACAAAAATGGAAATAACCATTTTAAAATAGTAACACTCCATCATTTTTGAATAGTCACTATCATGCATTTTCTTTTTTTAAAGTTTTGTTTTATAGTTTATTTATTTTTGAGACAGAGAGAGACAGAGCATGAGTAGGGGAGGGGCAGAGAGAGGTGGAGACACAGTATACAAGAAACAGGCTTTAGTCTCTGAGCTGTCAGCACAGAGCCCTACTTGGGGCTTGAACCCACGAACCATGAGATCTGACCTGAGCCGATGTCGGACGCTTAACTGACTGAACCACCCAGGCCCCTGTATCATGCATTTTCAAAATATGTTTTATCTATTTTTCATTCATTTAATCCATACAAAGTCTGGTGGCGGTAGATTGTTTCCCAGGTTTACAGAGGAGGAAACTGAGGAATTGGAACTCTTAATTAGCCTAACCAAAGTGACTCAGGTGTTAGTTGGGGAGAACTGGTTTAAGTGGAGGCAGTGTAATTCTAGAGCCAGTGAGATTAGCCATTGTAGTTAGTGAGGTAAACACTTTCATACAGTGAAGTGATGTGAAGAACCCAGTGTGTAGCAAGAGGTGAAGCCACAAAGGATAGTCCTAGTATAGGAAGAGATTGGGTAACAAATCACATGTAGAGAGCTTGTCCTCAAGCGACCTAAAGGTCACTTCTCCCATGGAGTCTGGGATTTACTGTGAGAATTGAACAGGGTGAAAAGATAGGTATTGAAATAATTCGTGTAAAATATATTTACAAATTTTGATGAAATCATATTATATGTCTACTTGAAAAGTGATATTACTGTTGGTGAAGACTAGAAATTTTAGCCTACTTAGTAGGCATGGACCTTCATAGGCAGCCAGCTGCTCTTCATGTTTACTGTAATAATTTCTTGAGCTGAAATGTGCACGTACATAATATTATCTGACTGGAAGTGTGGTCTGAGTGTAAAGAAAATGCGGCATTTCCTTGTCTTCAAAGTGACAGTAGAAATACTTTGATACAAGCAGAATAATTTAGATATATAGATTATCCAATTCAACTAATTTATACATATTTCAATTAATTGCTGAGAAGCAGTACTATCAATTCTTTTAAAAGAATACCATGAGACCATAATGGTATGTGTTCATATTGTATGCTTGTGAGATAATCAGATCATTTGTTTATATTAAAATATATGTATAAAAATGTAAATGTGTGTGATAGAGAATATGTGCCATCATTAACAAAGCTCAGAAAAATTAAAATTATTTCCACCACGCGCTGATTTCCAGGCCTACCAATATTGTGACATACTTTTGGTTATGACTGTGGCTCCTTATTCTCTGTTTTCCTGTACATTTCCAAGCCAGGTTCAGACAGACACTTGGAGTTGTTTTTGGTTTGTTTGTTTTTTTGAGCCACTTATATAACAACACAATCATGACATCTCTCTGCTTGAATTCCTTTAATCAATCATTTTACCTATAGAGTTTTATATAGAGTCCTGAAACACTCTCACAGTGATATTTTTGATCTCCTTTTCCCTTCACAACATAGTACCTTATTACATCCATTCAGTCCCAGTCCTGATTTTGTTTGCCTCCTGTGTTTTAGATACATTCTAATGTAGAATATGTCTATCACACATATGATACTGAAGCAACTGCTAATAGCATCCCTCCCTGTATATATATGTGAGGCCTTGAAAATTTTACAAAAAATGTGGACCCTAGAATTTGTATGCAGTTTTCAATGGTGTGTAGAAGTAACTCAAATTTATTTGAAGATATATTTTTTAAGTTTATTTTTGTTTATTTTGGAGAGAAAGACAGAGAGCATGCCAGAGAGGGGCAGGGGAAGAGGAAGACAGAATCCCACACAGGCTCTGCACTGTCAGCACAAAGCCCCAGGCAGGGCTGGAACTCACAAACTGTGAGATCGTGACTGCAGCTGAAATCAGGAGTCAGACCCTTAACTGACTGAGCCACTCAGGCAACCTTTGGATTTCTTTTAAAAACACTAGCTAACAATTTTCCTAATATACTGTAAGTTTTCCTACAAGAATGGATACATGTAGCACTTTGAGAAAATATAGTAGCGTGGAAGAGTTTGGTCACTTCTTCAACAGGACCAAGAACCAACCAAGAGAAGCCTAGTGTGGATTGAAGGAGGTAAGACGTGTGTTGAGAGAGCTTTAGTGTGAAGCCTTGGCCGGTGAATGTGGAGTGCATAAACCATTGTGTTAATGGTGGGTAACCTAGGATGCGCCGTGTCCTCACTCCATTTGAGAGGTCAGAAGATTGAAAGAAGAAAAGCCTCAAAGAAAAAACTAGCCTTTGAGGCCATGGGAAATTCTCCACAGGTTGCAGATCATTCAGATATGAACTTCATAATTGCTACCCATTTCGAGTTTTCAAATTACAAGTCTAAATTCAATCTATTCTCAATTGCATACAGTGCTTGTTTTGAACAGAACTGATTAGAGTTTGTGAGTTCCTAATCTTTCTGTTTCCTTCTTTTCCCATCTGATTTTCAGGATGGCTCCCTTGGATCACTGTGATAGGACATAAAGTTTAGTTTATCTTATATTTTAAAGGGACAGCTTCCTGTCACTAAAGGAAGAAATTAAAGTTTTTACATTGGTGTTTGGGACCTAAATGGGCCCCAAATACTACCGCTATCCTCCAAAAAGGATAAATAAATTCAGAGTCAAATACCACATAAACATATTTATAACTAAAACACATGCACATATTTTGGTATAAAATACAGTATTTGTAGCTCAATTTCAACAAATATATTCTAAGCAACATTTTTCAGATTGCAGTGTAACTATCATGTCATTAATCGCTATGAAAATTTAGACTGCAGTCACTGTGCTGGGCCCGGTTGCAGCACTAATATCTGGGCTGGTCGTGAAAACATATTTCGACTGATTTTATGTCTGATTCTTGACATGTGACAGAAAGGATGAACTCTTAGAATTCATAGATTCCATCCCAAACACTCTTGACTTTGCACCGTTGGAAGAGAGCTATTGCCTTCTAGACTTTGGCATTTATGCTTCTAGCTATTACAGATTCCTGCCACTGTTTAGAGGAACAAACACCCTCAAGATGCTTAATGTGATGATAATATGTCAATGTGTCAGCTGATGTGGGTTTCTGGAAATTTACAAGAGAACTTGTAAACAAGTTCTGGAAACAAGAGAACTTCATTGTTTCTCAGCACTTTCTCCAAGCCTTTAAATACAGAACTGTAAGAATCCTTGCTTCCAAAACAAAACAAAACAAAACAAAACAAAACAAAACAAAAAAAACACACACACACAAAAAAGCAAAAACAACAACAAAAAAAACTTCAAAAAATGAATAAAAGAAGAGAGATACAAAATATAAAAACAACCTCTGTTTCCTCTGCTGTCTGTAATATGGTGAATGTTGGAACCAATTAACAGGTATAGACACTTGGTTCAGATTACAAGTTCAAACATAAACTCTAAAATTATGGACTGGCCTGTATAAATTTAGTGGCTTTTCTCTTTTCCATTCTTCTTTGATAATCTACATGATTGACTGGCTAAGGATCATTCAAAAAAAACTGACCTAGCAATTTTGGCCACTCATAGTTTGAAAGCTTCAGAAATAATGAGCGTTTGAAACAGTGTTTAAAAAAAAAAACACAACATGTGAGCTATATGATAAGCTAGTTCACATGCTGTTTCTAAGTGGTTAGTTTTTTTTTATTCCTCTTGGAAAAATAAGGGAAAATAACCCAATTTTATTTCCGTTACTCATAAATCTTAGGGTTATTTTGATACTTAAGAAATTGGAGACAAAATAAATGGATTATTGCAAATGTCATAGCAGTATTTCTGTGCCTGGTAGGGGCTCAAGCTTTCCGGTAATACATATTTGATAATAGCACACAACTAGGGAGATCATAGGAAGTACAAGTGACTGTAGATTAATATAAGTATATCTTTATTAGAATAAACTATAACCATCAGATTATATTTTATACAACAGAGAGATGGGAAATGATGATGGCTGTGAACTCTATAACACAGAGCAGAACAAGATACACAAAAGTAAGGAACCTAAGGAAATCTGCTAAGCACTTCCAAACATGAATCCTACCCTTCCAGGTGATTTTCTTTCTTTCTTTCTTTCTTTCTTTCTTTCTTTCTTTCTTTCTTTCTTTCTTTCTTTCTTTCTTTCTTTCTTTCTTTCTTTCTTAGTTCTGAAACAGGGCTACTTTGCCATATCTAGTTCTTTTTTTTTTTTTTTTAATATTTTTTATTTATTTCTAGGAGAGAGAGAGAGAGACAGCGTGAGCAGGGGAGGGTCAGAGCTAGAGGGAGTCACAGACTGAAACAGGCTCCAGGCTCTGAGCTGGCAGTCAGCACGGAGCCCAACGTGGGGCTCGAACCCATGAACCGCGAGATCATGACCTAAGTGAAAGTTGGACGCTTAACCAACTAAGCCACCCAGGCGCCCCTGCCATATCTAGTTCTAATTGACCCTTCCTCCAAATCCCTTACCAATTTTGTAAATGTTTCTCTTGTTAAGAATTTTAGTGAAATTGTTAGAAAAAAAAATTTAAGTCTCTATATTTTGAGAGCTACAGAGACAGTGTGAGTGGAGGAGGGGGAGAGAGAGTGAGAATAAATCTCAAGCAGGTTCTGTGCTGCTGGCGCAGAGCGGGACTTGGGGCCCAAACCCATGAAATTGTGAGATCATTACCTAAGTCAAAACCAAGAGGCCTATGTTCAGCTGACTGAGTCACCCAGGTGCCCCAAGAATTTTGCTGGAATTGTAAAACAAAGGTTTTGCAATTCAAAACTCAAAAGCCTGAAAAAAATTTATTTTGAATGACATATTTTACTTATATATGTTTAAACATGTATTAAATAAATTGATTTAGCTGCTAGTACAACTTCTTTAGTGAATAAAATATTCTTGGAAAAAATCTAACTTTATTTTTTTAAATAAATGAATTTACTTTACACCTTATACATCTGATTCGGTCTATCTAATGCACAGTGACACAAAGACTTGATTATTTCTAAGGTTGTATAATTTTCAGTGATTTCTCAGTCATATCAAATTATAACTCCAATTGTATCTGATACTATTTTCATTTTATACTTTTATCCCTTCTGAATTTCATGCTAACCATCTATTGGCTTATGGAAGCACCGCCACTTTGGAGGGAGGAGACTATAGAAGACTAGGTATTGGCTTTTCTTGATGTAATATTAATAGCCTTTGAGATGTTATCAGTTTCATCTGATCCCTGGGCATTTTCCTGCCTTCACTGAAATATTCTATGATGTAGCTTTGCTTCCTTCAAACCCAGCTGGATAGTTCTCACTGCATCTTTTGTCCTGTGGACATCTGTCCCAGCTGCAAATATTGCTACAGGTCTATCGGCTCTAATCTGCTAACTTTATATAACTTTATATGTTAGACAGTATGGAGTAGACTGTTCTCTTGCATTTTTCGTTGACCAAAAGTTGTTGGTGGATACTTACTCTGCCCCTTGTTAATTTAATTCAACAAGGAATCCATTCAAATCAGGTGGCTCTAATGCTGTGAGTGTCTATGTAAGCAAACAAAAATCTAAGCTTGTAAACACCTCAAGTTTACAAAATCATAATGCTAAGGACAACCAATCTTAAACAGCCAACTAGGCTTTAAGCTATAGCCAATTGATAATGTCTTGTCTTTACTTTTACACCTTCTCTATGTAAGTCTTTCCCCTTGTTTCTGGGGCCAGAGCATTCCTAATCACTCCTACCTTGGCACTGACTGATTCCAGTTGATATTTGCTCCAATAAACTCTTAAATATATGCCTCATTTTATATTTTGACACCCTAACATCCCCTTATAAGACTTATTCCAAGTATTTCTGTGATTTCGTCTCATTTTGTTTGTCACAGCGGCTATTCCTTCCCATCAAGACATGGAAGATATTTCTGTAACCCCCAGATCTTGTCTGGCTTTGTGACTTGCTGTGATAAGTAGGATGTGGTAGAAGCAATGATGTATTGGTTCTGGCCGAGGCTTCAGGAAGTTTTATGTGCTTACCATGTTTTTTTTTTTTAGATCCTGATAAAGATGACGGATCCCAGATGAGTCTGCTGGAGGACAAGGCATCGCACGGCCCCTCCATCCTAGCCAAGTGGCAGCCTAGATTAGACTGACTGCTGCCGATTTCAAAACCTGACAGGGAGTCCAGTCATATCAGTGGAGCCCGATACTCATATCACGGCTGCCTGCAGCTGCAAAAGTAAACGTGGGCAAGACCAGAAGAAATCCCTGGCCAACCTGTAGCCTTGTGAGCAATGACACAATGCTCATGGTCTTAAGTCACTGAGTTTTGGGGTGGTTTGTTATGTAAGAATAGTTAACTGATAAAGCCTCCCTTATAGCTCTCAGCTCTGTTGCCCTGATGTCACTGTGTCACAAAGAGCACCAGAAAATTGCTGACTATCAGACATGAGAACCTGTGAGCACCAATCTGTTTCCACAGGAATGGCCAAACATATCTGTGGGTTTTATTGCTGTCTCCATCCTTTCCAAATTCCTGTTTATGAGCTGTGATGGTTCAAAAAGATCAAAAGGTGTGTATTGAGGTCTAGGAATAACAACTTCATTACAGACATGACAATATAAATTTTTTAAATGTTCATTTATTTTTGAGACAGAGAGACAGAGCATGAGTGGGGGAGGGGCAGAGGGAGACAGAATCCAAAGCAGGCTCCAGGCTCTGAGCTGTCAGCCCAGAGCCAGACACGGGGGCTTGAACCCATGAACCATGAGATCATGACCTGAGCCCAAGTCGGACACTTAACCACCTGAGACACCCAGGCATCTCTCAACCATACTTTCTTAAGGTAATCCATGCTTATCAGCCTTTCTGTTGCACACACTGGATCTTTTTTTTCCATTAAGAAACAAGACTGGAGGTCAAGTAACCTCCAACCATTTAAGCAACAAACCAAAGGAAAAAAATCATTGGCTTTTCAACTTAGATGTCAAATGTTTCCTTAATCTCTTTGTTTTAACAAAGTATGGCATTCTTTTGAGGATACTGCTTTCTGGTCTTTTTAAATATTAACTGATTTTTTTTCCTAACAACTTTATAAACTCTAGGGTTAAGAGATATGATACATATTCTTATTATGCATATTCTCCTTTAGGGGTACACACATTTTTTGAGTCTCATATAACCAGAACTGAAACTTGTCTACCTCCTTTGACATTGCAGTGACTGCTTCCCTGGGTCATCCTTTAAAGACACTGCTATTTGACTCTATCTTTCCCTCTAATAAATGACCAGCTATCAATCCTGGAGGGAGACTTCATAATCACAGAAATGACCCACTCAGAACCCTGGGCTCAGTTTCCAGTTCTTCCCAAAGTCAGTGATCTCACCACTCTCCTCAGTGTAATTGTCAGGTTCTCCAAAGAAACAGATAATAGGGAGTATATTAGAAAGCCAATTCCAGAAGCCTCAGAACTAATCTTCAAAACTTGTTCTTAAAATTCCCATCTTCTAAAACCACTCTCAATACCTAAATATCATGAGTCAGGATTCCCTAGAGAAACAAATCAACACCTTATAATCCCATGATTATGGAAGCTAAGAAGTCCCGTGATATGTCCTCTGTAAACTGGAGACCCAAGGAAACCAGTGGTATAGTTTGATGGCCTGACGGCCAGGAGTTCTAACCACAGAAGATCAATGCTCAAGCTTATTCAGTTAGGTAGAAAGAGGGAATTGTCTCTCCCTTTACTTTTTTGTTCTATTCAGGCCATCAGTGGATGGGATTATGCCACCCACCATCAGAAGGGCCATCTACTTTATTCAGTTCACCAATTCAAATGCATATCTCTTCAGGAAACACCTTCCTAGACAAAAACAGAAATGTTTAATGAGATATCTGGGCATTCTTTGGCCCAGTCAATTTGAAACATAAAATTAAGCATCATAATTTCACCCTTTGTCAATTTGGCACTCATAAGTACCTCCTTAAATTATACTTAATCTCAAAGTAGACAAACTAACAAGATCATAACATGATAACTATCCTGTGTCCAACAGAAAATACACTGATTCCTTCTCCAGAAAAAGGAGATAAAGTCCTTAAAGTCCTTATGGTGTCACTAGGCCCGGTCTAAGGACCTAGAGACAGTCCCTCAGAACAAGCCAAGAGAGTCCTTGGCTTGAAGAAAGATGAAAATCAGAAGAGCCAGCAGCCAGCAGAGTTTATTGAAGACCCATACAGAAAGGTATAGAGAGAAATACAAATAGAGCATCTGGGAGATTCCAAAAGGGAAAAAGCATAAGTCTTGTCTTTACTTGGGGTCTGCGGTTTTTATTGAGGATGGTGGTCTGGTGCACCTGTCCTCTTAGGCTTCCAGGAACTGGTCTAAACAAGGACAGGGCCCAGATGTCCTTCTTAAGTCATCATTCTCTGAAGTTAAGGGGTCTTGGTGTCAAAGTGGTTGGAGTCAGTGGTCTTGGAGCATATTTATGAAGATCTGCCCTGTCACTCCTTGGATGTTATCTATTGTGCTGGAAGACTTCAAAGATATTATCTCTTTGTCCCTTACAAGGAGTACTATGCTATATGTAGACATAGGTAGAGTGGGGAGAGGGTGCAGGTTCTTGCAAGAATAGAAATCTGAAAAGGAACAAAGAAAAAAATAGCTTTTTTATGTGATCCCTTCATGTTTTCTGTCTCACTTAAGTGTTTTTTCTTTGTTAGCCCATGAGTTAAATACTATTTAATAAAATTAACAGTACTTAAATAGTATGATAGAAAACCAACCTATCTTATTTTACATGGTAAAGGAACAAGTAACAAAATAAATCTATCTATCCCTCTATCATCTATCTACCTATATCATCTATTTATCAGCCTTACTGTTGCACAGTTGACTCTTGAATTACTCAGGTTTACACTTATAGGTGGGATTTTTTTTTATGAACCCCGTACTGTAAACGTATTTTCTCTCCCTTATGATTTTCTTAACATTTTATTTCTCCAGCTTACCTTATTGTGAAAACACAATACATGATACATATAACATACAAAATATATGTTAATCAACAGTTTATGTTATTGTCAAGTCTTCTGGTCATCAGTAGATTATTGGCAGTTAAGTTTTGGGAGAGTAAAAAATTATATGCTATTTTTGACTGTGAGGGGAGCCAGCATCCTTAACCCCTGCATTGTTTGAGGGTCAACTATATTATGTTTGTTTTACCATTTTCCCTCCTCTTTAGTATCCATTTCTACACATGTCCCTTAGATTTTTATTGGTATAATTATAATACTCAAAATAGTTCTTTTGGGATGAAACACACCTCCTATGGGTCATATGTTACATCTCACTTTTAGGGGGCTGCTGGTGATGAGGTTTTGGAGTTGGTGGGGTTTTGGGGTGTTGGTGGGGGTTTAGAGATGACTGCCAAGAAAGAATTCTTGAAAACGTCTTTGGTGCAAAAAGGTGATTTTATTAAAGCTTGGGCACAGAACCCAAGGGCAGAAAGAGCTGCACTGAGGCTTTGAGGATGACTTGTTATACAATATGGAGGTGAGGGAGATACAATCAAGAGGAAGTTTCTTAAAGGGTTATCTATATGCTAAAGGAGACTCACAGATTACTGGAAGTTTAGCTATTGTCAAACCAGGGCTGTTTTTCTCTCTAGCAAAACATTATCATTAAGAAAATAGGGAGTTTCTGGAGATTAGGTTATTGATAAGATTGTGTTTTCTTGTAATTGACTAAGATATTTGTACGCTGATGGAGACTCAAGTCCTGCACGACTGTGACCTCTATCAGTTAACTATCAGTTTTATTTCCCTCTCCTTTGTCGTTGGGCAGCCAGTGCCTGAGGAATATTACACATATCCCACCTGGGAGGTGGGGAGGAGGGTGTTGTTAGCTTGTGCCTTGCCCTCAGCTTCCTTATCCTCCCTCATCAATGGAACTAGAATCTAGGTATAGGTCAGAACCAGAGTCAGACGTGGGTGGTGCTAAGGAGAGTCAGCATTATGTCTCAAAGCAACTGCCTCAGTGAAAGCACTTACGGTCCTCTCCAAAAAAGCAGAATATATGGTTAATCTTGTTATATGGAGGTGAAAAGGTTTATGCTACTTTGGATGGTAAGGCCTGATACCACTGGGGTTGTAGAAGCTACTTCTACAGATGTGTGGAGACCTCGTCTACTAGCAAAAACAAAAACAAAAACAAAAACAAAAAACGACTCATCATGGGGCTCCTGGGTGGCTTAGTCGGTTAAGCGTCTGACTTTCGCTTAGGTCATGATCTCGCGGTTCCTGGGTTCGAGCCCCGCGTCGGGCTCTGTGCTGACTGCCAGCTCAGAGCCTGGAGCCTATTTAAGAGTCTGTGTCTCCCTCTCTCTCTGACCCTCCCCTGCTCATGCTGTCTCTCTCTCTCTTAGAAATAAATTTAAAAAAAAAATAAAAAACGACTCATCACAATTTAGGAGCTCAATGTCCTTAGCTTCATTAGAAGCTCTCCACACATTCCCACTTCAAATTATAGGGTCCCATTGTTTCCCAATCAAAGTCCTCATTTTAACGGCAAATATTTTGTGAGGCTGGTAGTTCCACCTGCTTTGTAGTTCAGCCAGTCACAGAGGAGGGGATTCTGTGTTGGTTTTCGGCAATATCATCTTTGTATCTACAAAAGATAAGGGTCTACTTCAGGGACAAATATAAGCCTTCAGGTAACTTACACAGAGCTTGATCTGGGAATTTAAATCCCTGTGTTCTTTTTTAAAAATTTTTTTGTATGTTTTACTTAGGGATGCCTGGGTGGCTCAGTTGGTTAGGCGACCGACTTTGGCTCAGGTCATGATCTTACCAATTGTGAGTTTGAGCCCCACGTCAGGTTCTGTGCTGACAAGTCATAGCCTGGAGCCTGTTTCAGATTCTGTGTCTCCCTCTCTCTGCCTCTTCCCTGCTTACCTCTGTCTCTCTCTCTCAAAATTAAATAAACATTAAAAAAAAAACCTAAAAAAAATAAATGTTTTATTTATTTTTAAGAGAGACAGAGTGTGAGCAGGGGAGGAGCAGAGAGAGAGAGAGAATCCACAAAGCAGGCTACAGGCTCTGAGCTGTCAGCACAGAGCCCAATGTAGGCCTAGAACCTGTGAACCAAGAGATCATGACCTGAGCCGAAGTTGGACACTTAACCAACTGAGCCACCCAGGTGCCCCTAAGTCCCTGAGTTTTTGCTTTTCATTCATTACTTTGTCCAGCGACATTAGGTGCAAGCAGCCAATCCTATTATATTTGTTAGTTTTCCAGAAATGTTCCAAAGTATCATATACACTATCACCTAATTCCTTGTATCTTACAAGTAGTTGATTAGAAGTAATAATGCCGAGATTTGCATATCTCTATTGCCAGCTCACATCACAGACATTATGGACCTTCAGTGCTCTTTTTGCTACTGTAAATAAAGTAATCTTGTCTGGGGCACCTGGGTGGCTCAGTCGGTTAAGCATCTGACTGTTGGTTTTGGCTCAGGTCAGGATTTCATGGTTTGTAAGTTTGAACCCTGTATTGGACTCCACGCTGACAGTGTAGAGCCTGCCTAGAGTTCTCTCTCTCTCTCTCTCTCTCTCTCTCTCTGTCTCTTTCTATCTCTGCCCCTCCCCCACTAACTCTCTCTGTCTCTCAAAATAGGTAAATAAACTTCAAAAAAATTTTAAAAAATAAAGTTATTTGTCTTTACATCTGGTCAAATTGGAGAGTCAATTCCAGAAAACTCAGAACTAATGTGGAAAACTCATTTCTAAAATTTTGTTCCTCTTGACCAACTTTTTTTAAAAAAAAAATTTTTATGTCTTTATTTTATTTTGAGAGACAGAGACAGAGAGTGAGCAGGGGAGGGGCAGAGAAAGAGTGAGACACAGAATCTGAAGCAAGCTCCAGGCTCTGAGCTGTCATCACAGAGCCCGATGGGAGGCTCAAACCCACAGACTGTGAGATCATGACCTGAGCTGAAGTGGGACACTTAACTGACTGAGCCACCCAGGAGCCCCTCTTGACCAACTTTCCAGATAACAGAACTAATAATACATATACATATGTATATGGGATTTATTATAATGTGTGGGCTCATGGAGTTATGAAGGCTAAGTCCCATGGTCTGCCATTTGCAAGCCAGACCCCCAGGAACGCCAATGGTGTCGTTTAAAGGCCTGAGAGCCAAAGGGAAGACAACACAGATTCCAGTCAGAATCTGAAGTCCTGAGGGCCATGAGTGGTTCTGTCAGGAGACCAATTTTCTAGTTCATGTAACCAAGTGAGAGAATTCAATCTTCCTTTTTCTTTTTGTTCTACTCAGGCCCTCAGTGGATTAGATGATGCTCATGCACATTGGGAAGGCCATTTGATTAACTCAGTTCACCAATTCCATTGTTAATTTCTTCCAGAAACTCCCACATATACACACCCCAAAATAATGTTTAACCAGAAGTCTGGTCATCCCATGGCCCAGTCAAGTTGACACATAAAATTAACTATCACATTCAGTCATTCACATCCCTGATCACACTATCTGAAGTCTCCTCTTTACTGACATACTTTTGAAAAGGGGTTTGTACTTACTGTCTTCACTTCCTCACCTATAATTCATTCTTTATTCCATCCTTTTTTTCCCTTTCCTTTGCCATAAGCAACCTATTTTCCCTTTCCTTCCTCACTTCAAAACTGAATGTTCACTGCCAAAATTGCCAATTATGTTTTGTTTAAAAATCTGTTTATAGATTATGTGACTGTCCTTTTCTGGATCATTAGACAGTGTTAATCACTACCCATTTTCTCAAATTACTTTCCTTTCTTGCATATTTGTGGCACCTAATTTTACAAGATTTTCATGGCCATTATTTCTCATTCTCCTTTATCGTTTTTTCTACTGTTCTTTTTCCTTAAATGTTGATGTTTTCCAGACTCCTTTATCCTGAGCAAATTCTAAGTGAAAGTCTAATAGATTTTTTATAGCCTAACACCACTTCCTAAACAGTCTGCTTTAAATAGAATCTTCCCAAGGTTTTGTAATGCTGTAACCTCATTTCGAGAAAGAAAATAAAATATAGCTGTATAGCTTTTTAAAATCTTTAAAAGCCTATTACAACAATCCCCTAAATAACATGTCCTATTTAGTTTATAAGTGTTTGTAATGAACATACTAGTAGTGATAGCCAAATATTTTATAATCTTATATCCTAGTCACTTTCACTTTCCATTATAGAAATTTAACAATCAATATACATAAAACTTTCAATTAACATAAAAATGGATCTGAATTCTTGCATCCTACTTTATATGCCATTACAGGCCTAGGCTTTATTATAAACAGATACTTCTTTATAAATAATAGGTTGCATATTTATATACTGTGTACTATCAAAGTAAAGTATATAGTATCCTAAATATGTTAACAGTAGTTTTATAAACTTTACTGAACAAATCTTATAGCATAACAGTACATGAGAGAAGAAATAGTATTTGCTGATGAGACAATATTCCTTTAACAGATATACATGTTACTACGTACTCACAACTTTAGTGTAATTTTATGTATCTGTGGGTTGTTTCTGTGTGTGTTTTTAAATTCAGTGTATGAAAATGTTGTTATGAGTTGATAAAAACATGGTATTATTGAAGAAAGCATCAATATCTGTCTTATTTTTTAAGTTTTTAATTTTCAGTTAGTTAACATACAATGTAGTATTAGTTTCAGGTGTACAGTTTAGTGATTCAACACCTCCATACATCACTCTTCTCCTTACAAGTGCCCTCCTTAATCTCCATCACCTACTTAACCCACACCTCTACCACTTTCTCTCCAGTAACCCCAGTTTGCTCTCTACAGTTAAGAATCTTTTTCTTGGTTTGTGTGTCCCTCTCCCTCTCTTTTTTTCCCTTTGCTCCTTTGTTATGTTTCTTAAATTCCATATATGGGTAAAATCATATATTTGTTTATCTCTGACTGACTTACTTATGTCTTTTTGTCAACAAAATTTTTAATTGTAAACCTTGGAAACTCAAATAGAAGTTATAAAATAGATTGTAAATTGTATATTCAGTCAAAATAAATATGGATGCTCTGAAAATGGATGCTATATTAAGAACAATAGCAGAAATGTGGCTTTAACAGACATAATTATATTAAATCTTTGTCATTTTAAGAAAATATTTCAAAGTATCTTCAATCTGGATTTATTTTTGACATAACAAGTTTACTTTAAGCTGATATAACTGTATTATAGGTTTAAACCTATGTTCTTGTGGAAGATGGGAGACTACTGAATATTTTCTATATCATTATTTTTATAGTTTGTGTTCTATTCTTTCCAAAATTTGTGCAGTGTTTTGTCACTAAAGTGGACTCTGGAATTGTCTAAAGCCAACACCTAAGAAACAATGCCTGAGATTGAATTAAGATAGTATATATATTTGAATGAACATAGGAATGAATGACAGAGCTTTGGGGGGGTGGGGAACATTATTATCATTGTTTATGAAGACAGAATTCCTGTTTATATTAAAGTTTGAAGATCTTACTTAAAATATCTCTATAGCAAGATAATAAACAAGTTGTTTTATTAAATAATAGCTCTAAGATTCACAGACTTCCTTATAAATCCTTTGAACTATTCTGATTATGCTTCTATAGGCATTATGCTAAAGCAATATTTGTTGGATAAAATGAATTAATCACTGGAGAAATAATTTAGGGTACTTGAGATCTGATTAAATAATATTCTAGGGAGATGGTATTAAATAGGGTGAAATATACTAAAAGAACTTCTTGTTATTTAGTAAGATAATTTCAAAGGGAACTATTTTAGGCTTCTTCTGCTAAGGATTGGAAGCTATTTTCAGTGGCTTGATTTGAAATGTTGATTGCCAGCCAACTAATAGATTAAGTCCTTTAGGAACACAGATGAGTCAGTACTGCAGTAATAAGCATAATAATACTTAGCACTTTTAATCTTCAAAACACTTTATAAACATTATCTAATTAATCCCTATATCAATCCCATGAGACAGATGAATATCATTCTCATTTTACTGATGGGTAGAGCAAATAATACTATGTGCAAATGCCAAGTCACAGAGTACAAAATGTTAGGATGATCTCTTAGACTTCTCAACTATTTGCAAATGTGAATTTCTAAACATGAGAAAGTTTAGAAAGTTGAGTTTTAGGGATTAAGTATACAAATCCTAGAAAGTGGTACGCCGTAATTAGCATTATGCAAATATTTTAAAGTACAAATCTAATTGTTTATCTTTTAGCTGTAAGAGTCGTTTCACTGTTACTCTTTCAAATTACAGCCAAGATTCTAAATTAATAATCTTTTTTAGTAGTTTGTGGTTTACTACATTTCTCGTTCAACTATGATTATGGTTGATTGCATTTAGATTTTCTTCAAACTCATCCTTTTTTGGGTTGTTTTCAAGTTAGAAAAGTAGTATAATCTCGCTGTACCAAGTGACAACACCAGCGAAGTTTTCTACCATCCCCATTGACCTGGGGCAGCAATTTTGGCAGCCTGGTTGCTAGGGGTCTTTCTACATTTTTCTCGTGGCTTCTATACACGTGCATACCTGGAGAGATTTCATTTATTTTCTTGTGCATTTTTATATAGAAATGATAACGTGTTTTATACTTTGCTTTGTCACTTGCTTTCTTCACTTACTAAATGTAACCCATACCTTGCCATTCCTTTCCTCAAAATCCTCCGAGGGGTTGCATTTAAAGTTCCTCCATGTCCTTCAAGGTCCACTTGTGTCCTCTTACATCAGTTCTCACATCTGCCTCAGCTGCAGGGTCTTCTCCCATCACATTGGTCTCCTTGGAAATCAATGGGTTTGCTGACACTTCTGGGTCTTCGATTTTTTTTTTTAATTTTTATTTTATTTTTGAGAGAGAGACAGCATGAGCAGGGGAGGGTCAGAGAGAGAGGGAGACACAGAATCTGAAGCAGGCTCCAGGCTCTGAGCTATTCGTCAGCACAGAGCCCGACGCGGGGCTTGAACCCACGAACCGTGAGATCATGACCTAAGCTGAAGTCGGACACCTAACCGACTGAGCCACCCAGGTGCCCCCTGGGTCTTCGATTTTTATATTGACAGCTTTCTGTATGAAGGATTCACCCTCAGGTGTAGCTGACTTTTTTTTTTTTTTCAACCTAAATTATGATGGTGATGCATTTGGCCTGTAGAAAAACAAAGTGCCGGGGCGCCTGGGTGGCTCAGTTGGTTAAGCGTCCGACTTCGGCTCAGGTCATGATCTCATGGTTTGTGGGCTCGAGCCCCGTGTCAGGCTCTGTGCTGACAACCAGCTCAGAGCCTGGAGCCTGTTTCAGATTCTGTCTCCCTCTCTCTCTGACCCTCGCCTGCTCATGCTGTCTCTCTCTCTCTCAGAAATAAATAAAATGTTAAAAGAAAAACAAAGAGCCATACTACTTTCTTGGCAAAAGTGAGAGTAATTTGAACTTTTACTGAAGGAGAGCTGTTTAAGCACAGTAAATATGCAGGTTATGAGTGAAGAAACATTTCATTAGGTAACCTCAGTTTTGATAAAGTCGGTGGTGTCCTCTAAGTTAATCTCTTTTCTTCTCAGTGGGTTGTTATGAGTGGCCAGAGTCCAGCGTCTCAGGATTTCAGCCCCAACTTCATTTCCTTACTGCTTGAAGAGGGCTCTGTTGGACAACCTTGTCTAAAAATAAAAGATCTCTCTTTCCCCTACTCTTGTACACTTACTGTGGCTTCTTCCTCATGTTAGCACTTACCGAAAACTGGTAGATAATTTTTGTTGATTTGTTTATTATTTTCAACCATAATTCTTTTAACATCAACCAATTAATGAGTGTAGATATTTTGGAAAACTTTATATTTCTTTGGCTACTAAGAATCTGGAGATTGCTTTCATACATGTATGGTCAATAAGTTTTTTATATATAATTTTTAATATCCTTTGTCAAATTTTCAAAATGTCTTTATTTTAGTTTTAAAACTTTTGTTGTGTAAATATTAGCTCTTTGTATGAATTAGAATTTTCTTGTTTTTTGTCCCCAATGCTTTTAATTTGTAATATGGCAAAATATGCCTATTTTGCTGTTGTTGTTGATTATAAGATACAAAGGTCTTTTTTACCCCCATAATGTACATGTAATCTCCGATCTAGTAAACTTAAAATTAATAACCTAGATCATTTGGTATTTCCTTAAAATTGAATTGTGAAATAGATATTTGCCTCTATTTTCCTCTTCATTAGCACTCAGCAATGCCATTGCATTTCTCAACCAAAAGATCTTTTTATTTCACTTACATAAATTCTGCCTTTCTCACACATTTACATATACTGATATATATTCTTAGATTGTTAATAATATTTTTATATCTGCACTAAAACAATATAATGATTTGATTACAGTGGCTTGTAGAGATGGTACCAGTCTCTTTTCATTCATTTATTGACCATTCTTGGCTATTAAATTGTCTATATTGTTAAATGAAAAGTTTGGGATTATGAGTTTAAGTGCACTAAATCATCTTTATCATTTTCTTCCTTTTTTTCCTTATTCCTTTTTTTAACCGCTGGTGACTTCACCTGAGTCCTCTATAAAATAGAACATGAAAAAAAAAGAAAGAATGGATTATTTTCTTTAGAAGGTGCAAATATAAGGCAGTAACAGTGGGGAGAAAGAATAGGAAGGAGTAAGGAAAGGTGAGGTGCAATGGGAAGTGATGCATCACCCACCATGTTAGCTACTGGTTTGAAACAAGCCTAAGAAAAACTGAACAGAATAATCCAGAAGATTTTACTGGACACTTAAGGACTTCTTGCAAAGAGCATCCCAGAGAAACTCTTTCTTGGTGCAACTCAAAACAAGGGGAATATCGTTCACTCCACAAATGATTTATTCCATTTATTCCACAGTCTTCTCTGGTTGTCCTATCCAGCCTCATCAGTGGGAACTGGGATCATAAACTCTCATGTCCTACAGTGTGGTGCTGCCTGCACCTATTCAGTGGCAGATGAGCCAAAAACTTTAGGTAGACAACTAGTTGGCCCAGCTATAAACTGGTGGTAAAGGAGAAGAGCCTGATCCTCCAAGTGGTACAGTTTAGTCTTTTAAGAATAGCTACTACATAGTGAGAAAAAGTTACATTCAGAGTCTATTTAAAAAAACTTAATCTGAGTATAGTTGATATATAATGTCACATCAGTTTCATATGTACAATTAGTGATTCAACTTCCCTATATGCACACTACCCAGAATATTTTTTAATGTTTTTATTTATTTTTGAAAGGACAGAGACAGAGCGTGAGTGTGGGAGGGGCAGAAAGAGAGGGAGACAGAATCTGTAGCAGGCTCCAAACTCTGGGTTGTCATCAGAGCTGGATGTGGGGCTTGAACTCACCAGCTATGAGATCATGACCTGAGCTGAAGTCGTCTGCTTAATTGACTGAGCCACCCAGGCATCCTTCTATTCAGAATCTTTCAAAGCGTTTTTTAAAGTTTATTTATTTTGAGAGAGAAAGAGAGAGAGAGAGAGAGAGAGAGCACATGAGCAGGGCAGAGGCAGAGAGAGAGAGAGGGAGAATCCCAAACAGGCCCCACACTCAGCGTGGAGCCCAGCCTGAGGCTCAATCCCACGACTGTGAGATCATGACCTGACCTGAAATCAAGAGTCTGAGGCTTAACCCAGTGGGCCACCCAGGAGCTTCGCTATTCAGAATCTTTAAAAAATGTTTTTAAATGTTTTATTTATTTCTAGGAGAGAGAGAGAGAGAGAGAGAGCAGGGGAGGGTCAGAGAGAGAGAGGGAGTCACAGACTCTGAAACAGGCTCCAGGCTCTGAGCTGGCAGTCAGCACAGAGCCCGACGTGGGGCCCGAACCCACGAATGGCAAGATCATGACCTAAGCGAAAGTCGGACGCTTAACCGACTAAGCCACCCAGGCCCCCCCAGAATCTTTTAAAATAGATAGTTTCCATCTTAAGTCTCTCTCTCTGCACTGGTCTCAAAGTTTCGTATCCTTTCTGGTCAATACACATTTTTACTAAGAAGCCATTCATTTCCTCATCACACATTTGATCCCATCAATTGGTAAATAGTATATTCTCAGACTCATTTGTCTCTTTTCAATTTATATCTTATTTTTCATTCCCATTCTTATCCCTTTTGATTCCTCTGTTTTTAATATACTAAGAGTTTTGTCTCTTTTGTGGTTCTTTTCAAAACTAATCAGATTTTGCATTATTTACCTTTAATTTTTTGTTTGTTTTTTCAATTTAATTTATGTTAAATTTATTCTGAACATTTTTTAGTTTTTTATTTTTATATTGACATTATACATAAGAATTCAAATATTGTTTTACTTGAAGAAGATGACCTATATAGAACAATATCTTAACATTCTTTTTATAAAAAGTTTAAAAAATGTTATGAGTTATCAGTCTAAAATAATGTCATAACCACCTGAAGAATGACTACAGATGATTACATTAACAGTAAAAATTAAATTTACTTCCAGACATTGGAGAAATTTCAGTGAAAGATTTGTGTTCATTTTGAAAGTTAGGATATTACTAATGTAATAAGTATATATTAAAATGCCTAATCATCTTAGCATTTCAAAGAAAAATAATAGGTAGACATTTTCTAGAATTTTAAAACACCAATTTATCACTATTTCTGGTAATTGTTCCCCAAACTGTCTTTACTATAATAATTCTCTAATAATATTGATTCAAATGTGACAGTATAACAATGGAGGTGAACACAGAATTTATACTATTCATGGTCTATTTATTTTAAAATATTAAATATACGTTTAAATTAGATTTCTACAAAGTACTTCTGTGAAGGATTTTGTTCACCCACAGCTTTTCCTGTATGTGACAGCTTCTTCTGTATGCGATGTTTATATCAACTGTGCTCTGGTACTCTATATGAATTTCCTCAATGATTTTAACACAATTTCATTCTTTTATTCTATATATCCTTTATATAGTACAACTGGGAGTGCCTGGGTGGCTCAGTCGGCTGAGTGTCTGACTTCGACTCAGGTCATGATCTCACAGTTCGTGGGTTCCAGACCTGTGTCGGGCTCTGTGCTGACTGCCAGCTCAGAGCCTGGAGCCTGTTTCAGATTCTGTGTCTCCCTCTCTCTCTGACCCTCCCCTGCTCACGCTGTCTCTCTCTCTCAGAAATAAATAAAACATTTAAAAAAATAAAAAATAATAAATGTAAAAAAATTGTAGTACATCTGTAGTGATAAATCAAGTGTTATCATTATTGTACTTTCTCCAATTTGCTTGACTCTTCCTTTTATTTCAGACGTGGACGAGAATGACTATATCTTTCACTCATCTATCTTAGCAAACCTCAAACTCCGAGTACTCTCTGATTAAAATCTATTTACTTCTACATGTCTCATCACTCAATCTTACAGACTTTTGCATAATTAGTATTTTTTTTACTTTTCCATGATCTCCATATATATTATAAGTCTACATAATCATTTCTATGCTAATATTCAGGCTCCAGTCTCCAAGCTGTCAGCACAGAACCTGTCATGTGGCTGGAACTCAAGAACCGGGAGATCATGACCTGAGCTGAAGTTGGATGCTTAACTGACCAAGCCACCCAAGTTCCCATATACTTTAATTTTTAAAATATGATTTTCTAAACTGTAGTCTGATTTTAAAGTTCTTAATACTTAGACATGGAAAATAGGAAATATATTTCAACCTTGATGTGTGTGGGGGGTGTGGGTGTGGGAATGTGTATGGAAGTGTGTGTGGTGGGTAGAAGAAAGGGGCACTGGGGAACTTTGAAATCTACTGTATTTTTCTCCTGTAGTCTAATATTTCATTTCTTTGGAGAACTTTGCTGTAGTTTATGTAAAAATACTATTTGTGTCATATAAAAGCAATCTTCAGATGTGATCTAACTTGACCATCAGAAAAAGAAAAACTTAATATTTCTAAAATGTTTTAATTAAAGAGACCTGAATTCTAAATAGATTTTTAAGTAAAAAATTATAACACTGTGGAGTTGGAAACATTAATTTATCTTATTCTCTGATACATCTATCCATGTCATTATTACATGAACACATTATTTTAAAATTATTTCAGTGGTTCTAGTTTTTAAAAATTTTGTAAGCTACCTCAAGTACATTTTGCATTATTTGATGTAAAAAAACATAAGTTTACATGTAAATAAGTTACTGAAAACTCATTGAGATTTATGTTTCTCTTCAAGCAAAAGGAACTAAAGAAATCTTTAAATATATATGTCTTATTTTTAAACTTTGTCTTATAAATGTTTTATTCCGGATTTTTTTTTTCTTTCAGCATCTTATCTCCAGGGCCTATCCTCTTTTAAATTATATATTTGAATCAATTCTATACAGCTGTGGTAAAGTCACAAACACCTTAATTTCAGTGTGTTCCTGACTGGACTACCCATAGTAAAAATGAAGACATATTTTGATTTCTGATCATCTTAGACTTGGAAATATATACGAACCTAAATCTTTATTTTCCTAATACTTGTTTATAATTTTTGCCATATGCTATGGATTTAACAGAGAAGAGTTCATGGTAATGAAATGCTGAATGAGGGAATAAGAAGACAGAAAAGAGTTAAATTAGAATTCAGATTAAAAAGGTCTTGTGGAAACACTAGTTAATTCAGAACTTCAACAACAACATCAGAGAGTCGATAACCTAATATGAGGAAGTAGAATTTCTTACAGTGATCTTAAGGATATGAGATAGAAATGAGCCAAGCTGCATTCAAATTTGTAAGGCAAACACATCACTATAATCCCTTTCTTATACAGACGATACAGATTTTGTTCTAAAAATGATTTAGAGTTGCACCTGAATAAAAACTAATTTTGGTGATCTTCTTTTTACAAAGATCATCATTGTATGAGAACAGATTTTTTTCAAGAATTCTATGAAAATGTGTGAGCATAAAATCTTTGTTTCTCAAATATGAAACATGATGGCCTGCGGCAATAAATGTTCATGGGAGGAGGGTGCCAGGAAGATATTTAAGGGGAAATGATACAGCTTCAAACAGGAAAGAAAACTCTTTTCTGTCATGACTAAATACAGAAAATAATTTTATTCAAAAAGAGATTTACAACTGCTCTACACTGATAAGCAGAAGGCAAACTAAGAGGAGTAAAGAGGTATCTAAAATGGGGGAAAAAAGCAGAGACTTGGGATGTTCTAGTTAGAGAGTTCAAGAAATGTAATGCAGTAGTCATCTTGCAACCTATAAGCAGGCAGAAAACACTTGATGTACTACCGTGGGAGAAACAAAGACTTGCATGAAACAGACTCTACTCAAAGACAGTACTTGGAGCAAGGAGATAAGCAGAGATCCAAGACTCTTTATAATTAAGTTATGAAGGTATCTGAAGTGAGAAGCAGACACCCAGCATGTGAATACAAGCAAAGTTTAGTTTACAAGAAAAGGTGAAATTTAGATGAAAACTCTATACCATGCCTTTGATGTCCCTGATTTTGGGTGATCCACAGACTTTAGGCGAGGTTGAATTGAAGTTTAGGCAGCATCCAGTATTTATAAATTATAAATGATTATTTATCAATGTCTGTTTCTTCATATTTATCAAAAAACAAACTCAGAGAAGCAGATGACTCTGCATGTGATTTACAAAGGAGTGCTCCCCGGAAAGACTGGTGAGGTTGTAGGGAAAGCTGGGCAAGGAAGAAGAGAAAGCCCCACAGGTGATTGATTTCCGGCCAAGTCTCCTTGTTCTGCAGAGGAATTCTAAACTGTAAGGGAGTCATTTATAAGACTGCCTCAGGTTAGTTAAAATTCCTAGGCACTTTGTAAGCCAAGAACAGGGCTCTGAAAATGTGCAGTTGTTAGCCATTGGAAGCAAAAGCACACAAAAGCAGAGGGAGAAGTGCCCCAAAATGTAAAGGGGATTGGAGAGGATCTGTGTGGATCAGTAACACTGTCCTTTGCAACAATTAACAGCTGTTCGTGTGTCTGATAGTAATAGTATTCCATGTTATGCTGAATTTTATTGTTGAGAGTAAAAATGAGGAAAAAAATGTGTTTTTTTCGTATAGCGGAGTTAATAATTTTTAGGGAATTTTATTGTCTTCTTTACATATTGCCAAGTTCTCGGTTTCAGGTTCTGAGAACCCAAAAGTAGTGAAATATAGATTGTTGATTACATATAGAAACTTATCTTCAGAAACGGGTAATATAGGTAAGGATCGTTCCTTAATAATTGGGCTTAACAAGGCACATTATCTGTCTAAATACAGTAGAAGCCATACTATGTAAATTTGTTAGAGATTGATTACTAAAATTTAGATGACCTTTACTTTAGAGTCTATTAGGAATTGGAAGCAAAATGATTATTGCTGTTCTGCTTGTGTCTCATTATAATTAAAGAGTGTAACCTTAGTTTGTACTTCCTTTCACCTTTTGCATGTAGAGACAACCCAGAGGTGAGCTGCAGCAGTAAAACATCACTATCTAAACGCTATTTATTGGAGAGGATCTTGAAAAACAGGATCTTTCTTTGGTGAGGAATAAACAGGAACAATGGTATTAGATGGCAATTGTGGGTAGATATTTATAGGTTTCAGGCTTCAAAAAAACTACAATTTACTAAGTCTCTTGGCCTCTTAGAAAGTTCCAGTTAATTGATAGTGTTTCCTTGATATAAAGTTAGTGTAACCCTATCACTCTGAAAAAGAGAATAGATGTTTCGAAACCATAAATATTGGTTTCTGAAACTCATCAGACTGGTTCCAAAGCTCAAACTTTTTTATCGAGGGAAAAAGATAAAAGCCCATGAAATTACAATTTGATAAATTATGAGGAATCTGTTATGTATCAATGTACTCTTGCTATAGGAATTCACTAAAGACATAATTAACATTTTTTTATCAATGACATCTAGGTCAGTGTTAGATATTGAGGTGGTAGGTGGTTGTTAGAAGTTGTTACAAAAATTGGATGTTTTCTCTGTTCCCAAGGGACTTATGGCCCATTTGGAAACACAAAACTAATATACTTTAAACAATGTGAAAATAGTTTGAGTCAACATAAATTAAACGCAGTGTTGTGTCCTATAACCGCATGAGTTAGAAAGGGACACAGTACACATTTTGCTTTTTAAAGAAATTGCTGGGGCAATACAAAGCACTGATTATATAGTTAACAATCCAAAAGTATTTTAAGCTAGTCTCGATGAAGTGGTTTATTTACAGATAATTTCTTTGGAAATTATCTTAACAATTAAAACACACCAGTGATTTGTCACTACATAGAAAATGAGGAACAAAAGAGAGGCAATTAAGTAAGGATGAAATTGGCAGAGACAATAAAACATTTAATTATGGTTTATGTAACTGGGAGAAAAATAAATAAAGCACTAATGAAAAAATATAAGAAGGTAAAGAATTATAAATTTCTGTGCCAGGCAAGGTACCCCTTTTCACAGTCCCAAGAGGCATCATGCAAAGTCAGGGTGTCCCCTCAGCAAAATAAAATAGTATCTCCGGAAATTATGTAGCATCTGGCAATGAAATGTTCTAGAAAGTGAGAAGTCTAACTGTCGCAAAAGATCAATATTAGATGATCTACAAATAAGCAAAGAATCAAGGTGTACAGTGGCATTCAACTCAAGGCTTTGCTGGCTGCAGTGGTGATAAGAGTACTGAACGGTACAGGTAACCCCAGGATGTGGTTAAAGGAGTTACGGCGCCAGCCTGAAGGTAGAATAGAGCCCTATCTTGTCTGGGAGATGAAAGATGCTAAGGGCTGGAAAAGAAAAAACATCGGCCAGGTTTCTCAGAGTGAAGTAGTCACGTGGTTTTGTATAGGACAATTGTATACCCCAAGATTTTTAAATTAATTAATTAATTATTTATTTTAAATATATTTTTTTAAGTTTATTTACTTAGTTTGAGAGAGAGCATGCACAACTCAGGAAGGGTCAGAGAGAGGGGGAGAGAGAAAATGCCAAGCAAGCTCTATGCTGACAGTATCAATTGAGTGCTTAACCAACAGAGCCCCCGAGGTGTCCCTACCCCAAGGTATTTTAGATTTATTGTTGTTAAAATTAAATCCATCAAATCATTTCTTTAGTTCCTCATTTTTATCCTTCCTATTCGTGTATGTTATCATAAATATGGTCAATAAAATAATAGGTGGAAGACAATTATAGTTCAAAAATAAACACAATCACATACTCATCATCTAAAGAGTTAGGATAAAATCAAGGCACCTGGGTGGCTCAGTTGGTTAAGTGTGGGACTTCAGCTCAGGTCATGGTCTCAAGGTTCGTGGGTTCAAGCCCCACATTAGGCTCTGTGCTGACAGCTTGGAGCCTGGAGCCTGCTTTACATTCTGTGTCTTCCTCTCTCTATTCTCCTACCCCACCAACATTCTGTCTCTCTCGCTCAAAAATAAATAAATGTTAAAATTTTGTTGTAAGAAGAAAAAGAGTTAGAATAATATCAATACATTAATAAATTCCAAGTCACTGATATATGCCTCCTTCATCGTTTCCTTCTCTTTTCCTAAGATATAACTACCATCAGTTTTGGATTTTGGCTTTATAATTTCACTATTCTTTCCATTGTGATATATACATATATATAATTATATATTACATATTATTATATAACTATATATTTTATATACTATATAGTATGCATAACTTTTCTAGCAATCATAATTTCAATTTTAATTATTTTCATTATCTTATACATTTTATTTACTGCTTGTGACCTCTACTTCAGGAATTGTGACTGTGGGATGTATTCATGCCCATATATGCATTCATATAGTGCATTTATGTTTTATAACATTCCATTTTCTGAATATTGAACATTTATCAACTCTGTTATTGATATACACATGGATTATTTCAGCATTTTGATATTATATCAGTGGCCATGGATTTTCTTGTATGTGCTGCACATATACAGAATTTTCTATATGGTATAGACCTATTTGGTATTGTCAGAATATGGGGTAAATGTATATAATATATAATTTATGTGGCGTATATCTATCTACCTATCATCTATCTATCTATCTATCTATCTATGTGTGTGTAGATATATGCTCTTATACACACACACACACATTTGCAGGTGAATGACTGATGATATTTCCATGATGACTTTTGTGGTTAATTGTGTTTTTATCTTGCTTATTCTTTTCATAATGGATTTTTTCAAATTAAATTAAGTAATTTATTTATTTTTAAGTAAGCTCTATGCCCAACATGGGGCTTGAACTCACCACCCTGAAACCAAGTGTAGCATGCTCTACTGACTGAGCCAGCCAGTCTCCTGCTTCTCCTTCTGTAAAATACCTGTTGATATCCTTTGTCAATTTTTCTATTAATCTCTTTGTCTTTTTCTTAATGGTTTTTAGCAGGTATAATCCAAAGGATCAATTTTTTGTCACTTGTATATGTTGCAGATACCTGTGTAAATTTTGTTACTTGACTGTTTTATTATTTATGGTATTCTTGTATTAGAAAAAATTTGTATTTTTACTGTAGCTTCATTTATAAGTCTGTTTTTTCTAGGCTGTAGTTTTCTAGATGTTTTTGAGAAGTCTTTGCCTATTTCAAGGTCCAAAGACTGCCTTCTATAGATATTTTAACAAGTTCTATAATGTTGCCTTTCATATTTGAGTATTCCATTATCTGCGATTAATGTATACTTTTTATGAGGAAGTTACCTACAATAATTTGTTTATAGGACTATCTAATGGTCCCAGAACCATTTATTTTAGAAATCTGTCCCATCCCTAGAGACTTGTCTGTCTCCACTCTCAAGTGTTGTCACATACATATGTCTTTTTCTGTGTCGTCTATTCTGTGTCTAAGACTATCCCCCTCTGCTTTGAAATTCCACTGTCTTAATTACTATTTTTAACACTTCTGACAGTTTCCTCGTAATTGTAAGTGACTGCTTAAAAATTTTACCATTTTATATTGTTTTTTATTTTCTCCCAGAAGGGGCCTAAAAATAGGTGATCTAGTTGGATACTTGGACCCATTTAACAGTTTTTTTAACCAATTGGGCACAACCCGACATTATATTGTTTAAGATAATTTTAAAAATATGTTTTTATTTTATTTCTAATGAGGTTCTAGATCCTTGTTCTTGAGTTGCTGTCTTTGCAATGTTACAACTCTGCTAATATACTACTAAAAAAATATTTTTGAATGTTATTTTGGAAAATTCTTGAAAGCCCATTTCTATAGAGAAAAAGGTAACTTTTAAAACACTCATGGATAGAGGGGGCAAGATGGCGGAGAAGTAAGGAGCTCCGTACTTGCACTCGTGCCCATACCTCACAAGGAAAAGATCTGAAACCACTGGAAACCTTAAGATACCTGAGAGATTGGGAGAAAAAGGATGCAGAATCCACTGAGAAAGGCTTCTAACAAACAAATAAAACATAAAAAAAAAAACACTCTCTGAAAGGATAGGCCCTGGACAGTCAAAGAGTCTTCTTGGAAACAGNAGGGCCATGGGGGAGGCCACTTGTGGGGATGAGCACTGGGTGTTATATGGAAACCTATTTGACAATAAACTATTTGTAAAAAAATAAAAAATAATAAAAAATAAAACAAAACACTCATGGGTAACCTTCATCAATACATAGCAATCTAGAATGTGATTTTTAAAAAGAAAACACATATGAATATGTATCTATCTAAATTAAGAGTCAGTGACTTCACTGGGAATTGTATGGAAGTGTTGAATCACTATATTATACACTAGAAACTAACATTGTGGGGTTTATTAACTAACTGGAATTTTAAATAAAAACAGTAAAAAAAAGAGCGACCGAATTCTTCATGCATTGGTTTCCCTTAAGGATCTGTTGGTGACATATAAGATCGTTCTTCTGGTTTGACATTGTGTGAGCATTTCTCTGCCTTACATGTATATTATTCCTTCTCTTTGTCCTGCTGTATAGTACAGCTTGCTTGAACTCTAGCCCATCAGGAATCATAGTTATATTCTTCTTTTCATTAAAACTATTTAAACAAGCTGTTCTTCCTTCACTTGAGCAAAGCCATAGCCTCTGAGTTGCCTCTGTTCAGCATCTTCCAATTAAATGCAATCTCCTTTGTCATAATTATCCCAAATATGGTAAGTTAAAAAAGAATCTTTGATTTAGGGACTTTTTTTTTTTTTATCACTTAATGGCAACTTGGCAGCTCATGTTTAGTCTGATTCTCCTCTTTGAATATCCTATCCTCTCCTTGGGATTTAACACATTGTGAGTAAAATTGATCACTACTATACATATTTCCCCTATGGAAGATTTAAGATTATTTTTCATTACCCAAACAGATAATTATGCTTAATATACAATATATAGCTACATAAATTTATAGTTTATTCTGTAACTATTTTTCACTTTCAAAAAGAAGTAATTTCTTTGGTTTATACATATTTCATAACAATTATTTGTTTAGAACTGTAGCATATATTGGTGCCATATTCAGATACCTAGAGTTAAGGTAATTTTGATTAGTAGAAGTGTGCTATTATGTAAATATTCAATTCATAGATAACACACCATTTATTTCATATGTTATCAGTACTAAGAGCTATTTAGATATAATTATGAACTGCTACTTTGGTAGCAATTTTTTTTTCAGTTTGTGAAGTCAAAAAGAAAGAACCTATAGATAATTGATTAACCAATTCAATAGTTTTACAAAGTCTCCACAGAGACTTTTATCAAAGGTTTCAAGGTAAAACAAAATACTTGTATTTGGTTTCAGCCTTATGGCTTTTTTACTCTGTAATTGTCAACTTAAAACACTGACAAAAGCAGACAGTTCTGACAACTTTCATTACTGATGGTATGAAAGTTTGGTGACTTTCATCTGGGAAAATTGCCTAAAACTGGACAAAGGTTAAAAAAAACCAACCATTTTGGGGCATTACACATTGACCAATCTCAAGGCAAATGGCAAATTGAGAAACATTTTATTCATAAAAATAATGCTAAGTTTTGGAGAAGAATGATTGGACGTCTGGTACCATTCCTCTCCCTCTTTTTCTAACTTTTTTCTAACAATGCTTTCTTTCCAGCATGAGGATGGTCATGAAAATAAGCAGCTTTCCTTTCAGCTAGAAACAATCCACATTTGGACGGAGTACGGGAAGCCCACAGCTTTGCAGCTAAAAGTGGTAAAATCATTTTGAAAGGGATGATGTAAATCTAGGGACTTGCTAATTAAAGTTTACAGTCTTAGTTTATGGCCATCAATGGCATAGGCAGAACCTTTAAAGGAAGATCCTAAAGAAGAGAGAGCTACATAAAGACTGAACAAAATTCTCTGCACATTTCTGAAAGACAAGGAATCTGTCTATGAGTAGATAAGACCCTCGGTAAGATGAAAAATAAAGCCAAGGAAACATGGAGAGCTCGGTGTGCCTTGGAGTGTTTTGCTAACTCACAAACTGATCAGTGACAGTAGAAGACTTCTGTGCTTATGATGTTTAATTGCAACCCCTGTTTAAAACATTGGCTAGCTAATTAGCTCTGAAGATACAGTAGCAACCTTTAGACAGATAGGGTATAAAATAATCACAACAGTTTTTAAAAATCTAAGTAGTATATGGTAATTATGTGAACACAATGGGAGAGACAGATTCTAATTTCAGTTCAGGCAAGTTACTTTAAAAAAAAACAACCTTCATAAAAATATTTTCAAAAATCCAGAATTGCTTGAATATGTTATCTAAAATATTCAGTTTTTCACTGAAAGTTACTAAACATGGAAAGAAATAGGAAAATGTGAGCTATGTTTCACTTCAAAAATATCAAAAGAAACTGATCTTGATGGGTTTTTGGTGTTTGGTTTAGCAAACAAAGTCTTCAAATTAGTTATTACAAATATGATCATAGAGTAAATAAACTATGTCAACAATGAGTTAACACATAGGGAGACTCGGCAGAAAATACAAACTATAAAAAAGAATGAAATTTAGTTCTGTAGATAAAAATATAGTAATTTAAATGAAAATTCATCAGATTAACCACAGATCTGAAATGACAAAAGAAAGGATCAATGAGCCTGAAATTAGTGGAAAGTGTCCAATCCAAAGAAGAGAGAAAAAAAAAGTTTAAAGAATGATGAAAAGAGCTTGGCAGACCTATGGAATCAATCAGTCAAGCACTCCAATGCAAATTTAATGTGAGTACCAGAAAAAGAAGAAATATTAAAATGGCAGAAAAATTACTTAATGAAATAATATCTTAAAACTTCTGAAATTTGATGTAACACATTAATCTACTGATGCAATGAGCTCAGAAATCATGAAAAGTATCACACCAAGACATATAATAGTCAAACAGCTGAAAGCCAAAAACAAAGAGAAATCAGCAAAAGACTATAAATCCTAATGTACAGAGAATAACAATGTGATTAAAAACAGCTGGCTTCTCAGAGGAAAAAAAAGGCAGTGGAATAACATATTTGAAATGCTGAAAGGAAAAAAAAATCTATCAACCAACAATTCTCAACGAAGAACTCTAACCAATTGCATCAGAATGCACTTTTCTTATTAAGTGCATATGGTACATTCACCAGGATAAACCATATGTAAATTATTAAACATATCTCATTGCATTTCAAATTATTAAAATTATGCAAAGTATATTTTTCCATCTCAATAGGTTTAAATCAGAAGTCAGCAGCAGAAAGAAATCTGGAAAATTTCCAAGTATCTGGAAATTAAATAATGCAATCCTAAATAACCCAGTGGAAGTCACAAAGGAAATCAGAAAAGATTTTGAATCGAATGAAAATGAAAAATAACAATGCATTGATGTATACAGAATACGGGCAAAATAGTACTTTGAGGAAGATTTGCAACTTTAGGCAATTACATTAAAACGGAAGATCCCCAATTACTAATCTAAGATTGTTTCTTATGAATCTAAAAAATAAAGAGAAAATCAAATCCACACAAATAGAAACGAGTGGGGGGAATGTCAGAGTAAACATTAGTGAGTTAAATAGAAAATAGAAAAACATAAAAAAAACAGTATTAGTTATTTGAAAAAATAAACAAAACTGATAAACAATTAGACAGACAGGAAAAGAAAGATATATAGAGAGGAGAGAGATGGAAAGTAAGAGAGTGAGAGAGAGAGAGAAAGAGAGACAAGCACAACTTGCCAAAATCAAGAATGAAAAAGAGTTCACCAATATAGATTCTAGGCCTTTTAAAAGATTAAATGGCACTATTATAAATAACTTTATACCAGAAAATATAATGAAGTGGACAAATTCCTAGAAACATACAAATTATCCACATACATTTACCAGATAAATGGAAGTCTTCTTAAACACACTTGAAAATAAATTGATTTAGTGTAGAAAAAAATTCCCATCAAGAAATGTCCAGGCCTAAGAACTCTATAAAAACATAGAAAATGGAGGAGGAAGAAATACATCCATACACATCTCACAAGGCTTATGTTACCCTGTTACCTGACCAAATAAAGACATAACAAGAGAAAGAAAGTCCATCCAGCATATCTCTGAACGTGAATGAAAAATATCTTTAATCAAATATTAGAATTTTAGCCAAAATAAAAATTATCTTGAACAAATGGTGTTTATCCCAGAAATGCAAAATTGTTTTGATATTCAAAACCCCATAGGATACCATAGAGAAAGAGCAAAAGACAAAACGCAAAGCCCATAAGAATTTCTCAATAGAGGTACTAAAAGCATTTGATAATATTTAACATCCATTCCTGATTTTAAAAATATATTCACAACCTAGGAATAGAAGCGACTTTTATTAACCTAGTAGGGAACACCTATGTAAAAGACAGAGCCAATTTCATACTTAATGGTGAAAGTGGGAAGGCTTTCTTGTTAGACTGGGAAAAGAGTAAGGATGTTCAGCTTGGCAGTTCTAATTCCCTTGAGTTGGAGATGATGAGGGGTCTCTCTGGAGTGAAGGAAATGATCTAAAAGTGGATTGTGGTGATGGTGGCACAACTGTATACATGCATTATAGATCACGGAAACGGAATGTTAAAATAAGTGAAATTTGTGGAATATAAATTTTGCCACAACCAAATTATTTTAGAGTAAGGCAGTTAATATGAGCATAAATAAAAACAGTGTCTGAAACAAGCAAATGGAGAAAAGAAGAGAAATAACAATACTGAAGATTTCCCAAATGTGGCATTGAAAATGTTGAAATAAACAAAACAAAGCTGTAATGTTACATTCAGATCAAGTTGAAAATATATTTTAAGTGTTTTAAAGTACTGTATTTATTCCAAAAGAGAGAGAGAGAGAGAGCACATGTGAGCAGTGGAGGGACAAAGAGAGAGGGAAAGTGAGTATCCCAAGTAGGCTCTGTGCTGTCAATGCAGAACCCAACATGGGACTTGATCCCATGAACACTGTGGGGATTCTTAAGAACCTTGAGATCATGACCTGAGCCAAAATCAAGAGTCCAGACACTTGACAGACTGAGCCACCCAGGTGTCCCTAGTTCAGGGATTATTTTTAAATTGCCACAATAAAATTTTCAAAGTGTTAAGACAAACACTATATTCTAAACTTATTCCAAGGTCTGAAGCACAGTATGAGATCAATAAATAATTTTTGAATCAATGAAGAAAAATAATTTACTACTTCTCTTTAAGTCTCTAGTGATTTAATTTAGACTTTTATCTAAATCATTATTATATATTTTTATTCATTTGTTACAATATAAGACTAATTTGAATACAATAGTAATATCAGCATTAATCATAGATTAAAGAATAAATATATTTTATTTTATATATTTACAGATTTTGACACTTTATTCTTATTTGCTGTTAAGTTTTCATTACATCTGAAGTGGATTAATAAATAAAAACAATTAATTGCTTTACTTGCTTCCATGAAACATATTCCCTAGACATCACTAGGGTTTTGAATAAGAACTATTTAATTTAAATATTATGCATCGTGTAATTTTTATTCCCAATTGAATAAGAAAGAAATTTTATATTATTTTAATCATTTTATTTATAACTGTACATATCCCTTACAATGATTCAATTGAAATTGTATCAGAAACATATATTCTTATTGGGTTTTGATGATAAAGAACTCCCTTTAAGTTGGACAACATTCATATTATCTGCATACATAAAACTATTTTGTACTTTGGTCAATTCAAATAAACACATAATCATACTTACAAAACTCAGCTCATACTTACCTTTGGTTTCCAAAGAGCATTGAATTTTGTTTACTTACTTTCATTAGAAATGCTATATGCAAATTTAGAAAGAAAAGAAATACTACATGAAAAGATATCCTTTCTCACCATGTTCTTGTAAAGATTTCATACTCATCAGTTTGAGATATGCTCTTGGTGTCTTACTTCCAAATTTATAGTAAACACGATTAACCATTTTTTTCTTTGACATTGTTCAGGAAAATGAGCTTTGATCCAACTGCCTCTTGGCTAAACCTCAAGACTCTGGGGCTCAAACAGATCAAGACTACTGATTCTAGGATACAGATTTTGACGTTTTATTCTTCTCACTCTTTGTAAGAACTGTAAATCGTTAAAACATTTTTACTGGCTTTTAAAAATGAGTATAATCCCATTGACATGGACTTTAATATAGGAAGACTAACTGCTATGTGGCTCATATTTATCCAAAATAGAAAGAAAGTTTTGTGCTATATAGATTTATTTTGAATGTTTCTCAGAAAAAATTAAAAATGCATACCATCAGTAAATACAACAGCATTATTTTAAATATTTGTTCCACTTGAAGTCTTTCAGCCTATGGACTTAAGATAAATTGAAGTCTTTGTAATTTTACTGGTTAAATAAATATAAATTTCATAGACTCTCTGTAAAAACACTTTACTTCTTTAAATTCACTTTCTAGTTTTCACTTTGGCTTATTTTTATTCACTGGTAAAGGGCAGCTTAGCCTTATAGCACCTGTCAGTATTGCGGGTGATATGTTTCTCCCAGTACATTCAGATAGTACTCCGTGGAACAGTTGATAGGTGATATTGGTGCCTTGTATAGCCAGTCATCCTTTTGCCCAGGAACTTACTAAATCCTTTTTATAACACACTTCGTCATTCACATCCACAGGCCTGATATCTAAAGTCTGTTTCACCAAAATGGTATAGTTCAGCTTTTCAAGCAGGCTTTATCCCAGATAGTACTAATAATGTTCATTTAGTGGAAGATGGCTGGGTAATAAAATCTGTTGGCATTCCTATTATTTATTTCGATGTTGCACTTGTTTTCAATGAGTTTGCATATAGAATATATTTATGCACACATCTATAATGTGTTTTTTATGTGTGAGTTTAGGTGTGTGAATGAAAGGTATGGTAGGAAAAAAATTTTTTGAGAGTCAAATATTGCCAAGTATTTATATCTATTTACAAGTACCATACTATATTTATAGTAAATATAAAACATTTGGAAGTTAACAGTCATAGAGAAATTGGGACCTACTTAACGCAAATCATCAAATTAAATTTCATGAAACTCATAAAATATTCTTATGAGGTTATCTGACTTAAGGTAGGAAAAAAGCTTACAGAATTTACTTATGAGCAAATAAAATATGGAATATAGGAAAGGAAAGAGGGAATAGAGTCCAAAATTCTTTCTCTTAGCTTATATATCCCTACATGATTTGTCTTTACTTTTCTGATGGCAACTCCTGCTAGTCTCTCCTTTATTTATGAGTCTCTAATTACTCTGGCCTCCTAATTCCTAAACATGTAAGATTGTCTTACCTTACAGCTCTTGGGCTTATTGTTTACTCTTTCCAAAATATTCTTTCTTTAGATCTTTGTAAAGTCTTTGCTTTACTCGATATTACTGAGCATGTTAAAAATATTTAAAAGTTAAGTTTCCTCTCTCTTTTTCTCTTTCTCCCTCTCCAGATAAATAGTCTAAATCCAAAAGTCTTGTTGGAGGCAGACTGTACAATCGCCCCTAAAGAAGCTAAGATGACCAGATACGTGTTTTCCTAGCTAAGTTTTCAGCTTAATTACTGTCCCATGATATAGGGAAGGCGAATGAAATGCCATGGAAAATGCGTTCTATTGTTTCCAAAGGCTAATTTCTATAGCACCTCCAAAATGTCTGTAGCTTAATAAAGACAATCTTTTAATTTATACAAAATCCAATCAGTGTATAACCTTTTCCATGGTTATTCCCATCCCAAGCTCCCTTCACCTTGTAGCTACACTACTCGTGACTTGAAATCTTTTTGAATTAAAAGTATAGGAAGATCATCCCATACTCTTTTTTTAAAATATTTTAGTTTTTTTTTGAGAGAGAGAGATAGAGACAGCATGAGTAGGGGAGGATCAGAGAGAGAGGGAGGCACAGAATCTGAAACAGGCTCCAGGCTCTGAGCTAGCTGTCAGCACAGAGCCCGATGCGGGCTCGAACCCACGAACCGCGGGATCACGACCCGAGCCGAAGTCGTACGCTCAACCGACTGAGCCACCCAGGCGCCCCGTGCATACTCTTTTTATGCACATTCCCTTAGCCAGAACTCAGTGGCATGGCTTGGTTGGTGTAAAGAAAGCTGATAAGTATACTTACGTGCAGAAGAAAAGGAGGGAGAAATTTTAGTGAAAAAATACAGTATGTATATACATATTTAGAGAAGAGTTGGGAGTTGATCATCTATCAAAATTTAATTGTGTACAATATTTTACATTACAATTTCATTTCTACAAATATGTCTTCTAGAAACGTAATGACATTCTATCTTAACCCAATGAATAGTTTCCAGAAATATCAATGAGAAGGAGTGGCTTAATTGTGTGGTTAATGAAATGACTAGGATGAACGTGCCCCCACAAGCTGCCCAAAAGTTCCAGTGATGGAACTACCTAATCCAAACCCATCTGAGTCAGAGCTGTGATTTGGCATGGGCCACTTGGTAGAAATTGTTAATTCTTGCTTACATATTGATGAAGAAATTTCTGAGATTTGTAGTTGGCTAATATTTCCAAACAGGGCAGTATGGATAGGTATATCCCTAGTAACTAACACATATTTTGTCAATCCATTCCTGACAAAGTATTTGGACAAGGGATTACTGGGAGTGGAGCCCAGTTCAAGAATGAAAAAGAGCTGGGACCCATTTTCCAACTCCATTATATCCAAAGTCACATTGTTCAGTGTAGCCTACTACAATGTTTCTGGTCTACTCAAGGACATGTGCAATATTTATTGTATTGATTGTAATTAAATGGAAACAATGCGTATCCCCCCCAGTAACGCTAACTTATAAGGTGTTATTTATATATCATAAAATAAAATAGCTAAAAATAAATAGTGACTTTAAGAAGATGTCAACAGTTTATGATTAATGAAAAAGAGCTAATTTCATACCAAGATATTTGAAATGATATTTGGAGGAAAAAGAAAAATATGTGTAGAAATATTTACAGTGTTTCATAGTTTTTCCTTTTTTTGTTACTGTGGAATTATGTTGATGTTTTATTATAAACATCCTTATTTTTTCCTTCACTGTATACCTGTTTTTGTTTACATTCATGTGCTTGATGATTTTTTAAAAAATAACTTTTAAAAAAAGGTTTTATTTTTGAGACAGAGAGCATGAGCAGGGGAGGGAGAGAGGCAGACAGAGGATCCAAAGTAGGGCCTGTGCTGTCAGCAGCCAGCCCAATGTGGGGGTTGAACTGACACTGTGAGATTATGACCTGAGCCAACGTTGGATACTCAACTGTCGGAACCACCCACCTGCCCCTAAACAATAACTTTTATTTTATTGTGAGATTATCATTACACCTTTTTTCATTCATTATGATCATTCTCAAGCTGAGCACAATTAAAGCAAAATATAGATGGAAAAAGTTGTATGTTTATTTATTTGTTTAATTTCAAAAGCCTGGGATAAATGCTCAGAAAGATGTTGAAATCTGACAGCAGAGAAGACCTAAAATCAGCTTTCATGAAAGCAGCAAGATCCTAGAGGGGTAGCTGTGTGTTGTATTTAGACAGATAGTGACTAATGCAGTGCTGTGCAGTGGAAATACAATGCAAGTCACATTTGAAAAGTTTAAAGTTTAGTGGCCACACTTATAAAGGTAAAAAGAAATGAGGCACATTATTTTTAACAACATATTTTATTGAACCCAATAGAACCAAATATATCATTGCACCAAGTAGTGGGTCTAAAAATTATTAATACTATCTTTTACCACTTTTTCTTTCTTTTCGTTTAAAGTCTTCAAAATCTGGTATGTATTTTACACTTGCAGCACAGCTAAAATCCAACTGGGTACATTTCAAGTGCCCCACAGCCCCACCGGTGAATGACTTCCGTCCTGAACAGGATAGTGTTCTATCTCAGTGTATACCTGTGGCTCAGCGTGGTGTACGGAGACACAATGGCTCCCATGCATCCAGTGGTCTCATCAGATCGAAGGAAAAGAAACAGCCCAGCAACTGGGAATGAGAACAGGAAGGTGCAGTGGGTGTGTCTTTCTGGAATTTGGCCACAGTGTTATCCCAGGAACCTGGACTGGAATCAGAAGAGGCAAAGCCTTACTTGTCCAGTAGAAGTAGGGTTTGCAATAGACATTATTTGATTATGGATAATACAAGTTATGATTCATGGACTGAGATTTATAAATATATGATTAATTACACAAAGAAGAAAACCTAAAGGTATAACACAAACTATTAACCGAGTAGGCTGGACCAGAAAGAGAAGACATTTGCCTTCTACTTTTGCTTCATGCTGTATAAATGTAAACATCTAAGGGAAAGTTGTGGGGAATGAATCATTTTACTTTATGTCCTGGAAAAAATATATTTTTTACGGTGTTTCTGGTTGATAACAACTGATATAATTCTACTTTTCTGTTTAGAACTTGACCTGAAAATTTTAGGAATAGTGAAGTAGAAATTTTATTTAATTAACATAGATTTAAAATCAATCCCTAGGAAAGCCTGGGTGGTTCATTTGGTTGAGCATCCAAATTCGGCTCAGGTCATGATCTCACAGTTTGTGGGTTCTAGTCGGCATCGGCCTCCATGCTGACAGCTAGCTCAGAGCCTGCAGCCTGCTTCGGATTCTGTGTCTCCCTCTCTCTCTGACCCTCCCCTGCTCACGCTGTCTTTCTCTCTCTCAGATAGAAATCAAACATTAAAAATTAAATAAATAAAAGCAATCCCTATATTTCTTTCATTCTTCTGTCAGTATTTGAGTATAAGCAGAATACCAACTATAAAGGACACATGTTATTTTATAGACACTTACTTTTATTCATTTAATATTTTTCTTTTTCAATAACTAGTAAAATAATAGAATGTATATGCATAATTTGGATATTTGTCAGTCTTTTGACTCGAGTTTTTTAAGTTTATTTCTTTATTTTGAGAGAGAGAGAGCACACACACAAGTAGGAGGAGGGGCAGAGAAAGAGGGAGAAAAAATCCCTACTCAGGGCTCAATCTCACAAACCTGTGAGATCATGACCTGAACCGAAATCAAGATTGGATGCTTAACCAACTGAAGCACCCAGGCACCCCAAATTATTGATCTTAATTAAAGGAACTGTTTTGGGGAACCTGGGAGGCTTAGTGGGTTAGGCATGGGACTCTTGATTTCAGCTCAGGTCATGATCTCACACTTTATGAGTTTGAGCCCCAAGTCAGGCTCCATACTGTCAGGGTCCCCCACTCATGTGTGCTCACTTTCTCTCTCTCTCCCTCTCTGAAAATAAATAATTAAAACTTAAAAAAAAACTGTTCAGCCACAGACTTTAAGTTCATTCTCAAGAGAATGAAATTGGAGCAATTCAAATTAGCAATGATTAAGATTCAATACTTACATTTTCAACTATCATGTAAAAAGTTTTGGCTATAGTAGAATCATGTAGAACATATCCATCTCCAACATGCAAAAAAATGAACAGGTCAGTAATTATTCTTTTAATAAATTCAATAACCCAGGGTGTAAATTTATTTTGTATCCTCATATAAATTTTAAATAAATGGTCTGACTGTTCACTTATAGTTACTTGCTTATTTGTTCATACCAAAGTCAAAGTTGTATAGATAAGTTATTTTGTTCTACAGTTAGAATTTAGAATATATTTTCCCTCAGTAGAGAAATAAATGTAAAGCTGTGACAGGGTTTCAAAGATTGGGAATTATCAGAGAAGCCCATAAAATGATCTTGTCTATGTGGACAGTACTATAACATCTAGCCATATGTGGCTATTTAATTTAAATGAATTAAATTTAAATTTAAAAATGTACTTCCTTAGTTAACAGCATCCAAATCTCAAGTGCTTAGTAGCTGCATGTGAGTAGTGGCTCCACGGATATGAAACATTTCCATTATTGCCGATAATTTTATTGGATACCACTGGTAGATCTTTAATCTGACAATGTATTAAATAGTGTTCATCATTTTTCTGGGAAAATATTAATCAGCCCATAAAGGACTAGAAATAATGCATATTTTATTTTAATGGATAACACTCAAGCATGATATTTCATGAAATCCATAAATATAAGATAAAATACAGTTACTACTAGTTAATTGATAGAAACAATGGAAGGGAATTTCTGTTATATGCTCTAGGTATATAAATCTTGTTCTAGGAATATTGCAAGCTTTTATTGTTTTAGTATATTTCTATGCCATTCATGTTACAAAGGTCAGGCTTTATAAAAATCAAATGGGATAAGATATTTTCACATCACTTAAACAGTGAACAGATCAATTGATAAAGGACATTCTGGAATAAAGTTTATATTCACTACCAGGAGCTAGGATGAAAACTGGGAAGTGAAGGATCATCACAGAGCTAGATATATAGACATAGATATAGATAAGATATAGATATAGATATATAGATATAGGTGATATAGTTTGTTTGTTTTCTTGGTATTTCATGTAGAATGGTCCAGAAAGCCTTGGAAGTTTGTTTTTTTTTTTTCATTGACTCAATCAGAATCTGTCTTTTTGTAAGTCAGATTCCTTATATTCTTGGTATTCTACACTCATTCCAGTTTGTTGAAAAGATTTTTGAAACTTGAGTCTGGGGCAGTAGTACCAAGGGCCTAAATGTCTGGACTTTGTTCATATTTGAGCAAGACTTCCAGTGCTGAAGTTTACCAAAGTCGAAGTGAAAATATCCTGTCCTTACACCCATAGAAGCTGCTGTGCCCACACACAAATACTCCTTTTAGTATTAAAACATACAGATCTTGTGTGCCTTATTTTAAAAAGAAATTCATTTTTATAAAATACACTTAGAAATTAGATGATTTAATTTTTGTGACTTTTTTTGGTATGCAACTATTATCTGATTAGACAGAAATTCTACAAGAAAAGAATTAAATATGTAAATTGAAGCAGGATATCTGTGATGATCTCATGGAAATATAAACCAATTTCTTTTATCCCCACACAAGCCACTTCTATTATTTGCTCATATTAATTGGAATTAATAGTATCTTTCCCATTTCTAAAAACCATTAACATCTTAAGAAATCAATGTGCTCTACATAATGTACTTTCTCTCTTAAAGTCATATTATTCTTTGAATCATCATTTACTTCAAAATAAAACCAATCACAAATTTACCTCAGAAGTTGCTAATACTTAGGATCACCTTGAACAGAGTTTAACAGGTCTATAGAAATACTCATAATTATGGAAGTTTATATAGAAGCACTCATTTAAGAATAGCTAATCATGGAAACAAATGTTTATACCTTAAACAGCCATTAAATTTGTTTGTTTTACTACTGTCTTATTTTCCCCATAAGTTTATTATTAAATGTATCATTTTGTTTAATGTTGACCAATGAAAGGTATTTAACAGAATTCTTTCCGTAGCAATGCTATAATTTACTGTATTTACTGATTCTCCCCTCTAGTTTTCTACTTAAATAAATTCCAATCTAATATTACCTCTAGTGAAAACAGAGACCAATAATTATTTCATTGGGGATAGCAATTGTCAAAGGGCATTTACTAAGTTTCTCGAATTTTCTCTAATAGTTTTTAAAAGAGTAACATCACACTGAAATACTTAATACATAATTGCCCCTGTGCTGTTTTAACTTTACTCATGTAATTGACTTCTCCAATAATATCACAGCATAGCCATTATGGATTACCTTTTATAAATGGAGAAAATGAGTTAAAGATATTAAATGACACTCCTCAGTTGATGAGGAGGAGGACGTGTGACTTCAATATCCATATTCCTTTTGCTCTACCAGATGGCAACATATAGGAAACTATCTGAAATGGTCAACTCTAAATTCCAAATATATGTAGGTGCTGGTTGTAAATAGCGAAACCTACTGAAGCACCCAGGATCCTGCTTTCCCATCATTTTCAATACAAGAATTCAAAAATAAAAACAGAGTGGACTAAATACACATGCTCCATCTGTCCCGGTTTTAATATTAAATTAAGTCATTTTTTATTTACCAGTTAATTAAATATCAATTGTCTCTTAAAAATCTCAAAATTACATACAATCATGGTTCTATAAAATGAGACGGAATGGTAATTTTGGAAGCCATCAAAGGATAATTGTACCTGATAAGTGAAACAGGCCTGGAAGCTTTTACTCAAGAGTAGAGGAGAGAGATTGAATTCAACTCCCAGGAAACCAAAGATGGGAGAGTTTTAATGCATAGAGTGAGCTACTGGAAAAGTATAGGAAGACTTTAGTAGCAGGCTGGTCAGTGTGATTAAGCATTCTGTGCTTAATTGTCCCCTATAGAAGTTAGGTTCCTACCCACCCACTGTGACTGGGCCATAGGAGAGATGTCCTTGGTGGTTGTATTTCAAAGGGACAGCTCCCAGGTCTTTTAAGAAAGACATATTCCTGGGTTATAAAACTGGAAAAAGGCGGAGAAAATTTACATCTCAAAGAGACAGACTGAGACTTTACAATAGAAAATTTGCAGAAGTAAATGCTCTAAGAAAAAGGGAAGTCAGAGGCTTAGAGTCTGGAAGAAGCCTGTTTAAAGTTCAGGCTGTGGGAAATGTTAAGATAGTCTTGGTTAATATTGCAATAACTGTTGCAGTCTCTCTTTCCCATTTTAACTTTTTATTTTGAAATAATTTTAGATTCCCCCTGCAAAATTTGCATGACAAGTGTAGAGAGTTCCCAGAGCCTTTCCCCCCCACCCAACTCTTCTTACTACTATTAATGCAATACTTGTAACTAGGTTACACATTTGAATTTCACCAGTTGTCTCACTAACATCTTCTTTTTTGGTCCAGGATTCTACTGAGCTGTCATATCTCCTTAGCCTTCTTCATTCTGTGACAACTTGTCAGTCTCTGTGCATCTTCGATGACCTTCAGACTTGAAACAGGTGTTTGTGGTGTTTTTTGTTTGTTTCTTTTTGTTTTGTTTTGTTTTGTTTTTGGCAAACTGTCTCTCAGTTTTGGATTTATCTAGTGTTTTCAGATGAGTATATTAAGTTTGTGCAATTTGCCCACAGTTGTCACTGAAATCATGTTGTTCCCTTCTATGTGCATCATACCAGGTGTACATGATTTCAATATCTCTTATTATTGGTGTTGACACTTTGATCATCCACCTCACAGAGGTGCTGTCTGCCAGGTTTCTTCACTGTAATTAGTTTTTCCTTTTATAACAAATTAGTATGTCTGAGGACATATACTTTGAGACTATGGAAATATCTTTTTTTCATCAGGTTTGCCCACTAATTTTGGCAACCATTTATGGTTCTTGCCTGTCATAATTATTACTATTTGAAGTTGTTACAATTGAAAATAATGGTTATTTTCATTTCCCATTATTCCTCTTCCATCTATAAATTAAATTCTATAAGGAAGTTTTTCCTCTTCCCTCAACATCTTCTGTTTTTATGTACTCATTTATCTATGTAAGATGGACTTGTGGACACTTACTTTACTCTATGGATTAGAACCCAATAACATCCTTATTTATTTTGTTGTTTATGTTGCTGTATTCACCAGCAGACATTCCACTGTGGGAGGCTTAGATTTAAAGAAGTTAGAGGAATACAGGAAACTTTCTACCCTGTGTTCACCTGTATTAACTGAATGCCTTTAGTGCTCTAACAAAGGTATAAGTTTATTTCTGATGTAACAATACAGATTTCAGCACTCCATTACTGACAAGTATCTCTTCCATTTTCAGCAAGTGGCTTTGGTTTGTGGGCCCAAGAGAGCTCTTCTCCCCATCTCATCTCTCCACCAGTAGAAAGAAGGAAAACACCAAGAAAATGACATCAAATTGTTTTCAGGACGATTTGCTCTCAAATCTCATCAGCTGGAACTGGTAATTAGTTGCATCACTCTGCAGTTATTGCTGGGAAATTAGTCTAATCAGGAAGTATAACTCTAACATATGTAGAGCTAAAACTTTACCATAATGGAAGAAAGAAAAGGAAAACTGATATCACAAGACAAATGATTGTCTTCTGTAATTGACATGAAGCACCAATATACCATCATTCTGGACAGAAATTCTTTGTGATTTTATTTGGTGTGGTGTCTTAATGGATACATAGAGGGATATGCCAATCACATATTCATTGTCTGATTGCAACTGCATGAAAGATTTCAAGTCAGAAGTGCCTAGCTGACCCCTTCCCAAGTTCCATACTTACAGAAACTATGAGACACAATAAAATGATTGCTGTTTTAAGGAAAGTTTTGTGGTGATGTTCAAACTCTTCTATCTGAAGTCTTTACTGGTTAACATGTAAAATTGCAGCTTGTCTGCCTCCCTACCCTCCTTATTCTCCTTACCTTGCTAACATTTCAAACACTAAGTAACATGTCATACATTTTACATGTTTTTTTTTTTCTTGGTTCTTGTTTATCTCTATGAAAAGGTAAACTACTTTTAGATATAAGCAATGATTTTTGGCCAATCTGTTTACTTCTGTAGTCCCAATGCCTGAAAGTATATCTGGCACTCGAGGACCACTGAATAAAGATTTGTGGAATAAATAACTGAAAGTGGTAAGAGAGGAGATGTGGAGAGGCAAGAAAAATAGATAGGCACATATAGATAGACTAAAGGAATAATAATCACAACATTAAAGAATACATGATTCTTTGGCCATACATCCATGTGTCCAACAAGGTTTGACTTGGTTCCTCTGAGCCCATCCAAAGCTAGTCATCTATTTAGAAATTTGACTTGTTTTTTTTTTCTTGATTGCTCAAGAGATTAAGGAAGCTCTTGATATGTTAAATTATTTTTTCTGTGAGAACCAAAATAAAACAGTAAGAAGCTACCTCATGGTAGTTAATAGAGAAATTATATAATTGATTCGCTTTCCTAGTCTCAAATGGTGTTATAATTGTGGTGTTTATTCTTGTTGTTTTCCAAAAACATATGGATGTGATGTCTTTGCTTGGTACGTAATTAAAAAAAAAAAGTTTTCTCTTTAGTTTGATTAATGCCAGCATGAGAAACATGGCAGTGAATCTTCCCATGCCTAACACAAGTCTAGTTACTGCTGGAGATGGAGACTATCCAAAGTTCTAGTGTGTTTCAGGACACTTCTTTATTCATGTAAAGGGAAGACTTTACATTGGTCTCACAGTGCATCTGTATTTTTATTATTTATCTGACCTGCCAAAAGTTTTTTTTTTCTTGCCAAAAATACATGATCTCTTTTTAGATAAATGTAAAACAATTTTACCTCTCTATCAGTAGGAAATGCCTATTACTTTCTTAAATGCTGTACACTGCCCAGAACAATTACAGTATAAGATAACTGCTGAAAGGAAGCTGTTAAAAAAATGTCAAACATGAATTTTTTATTTTCTCCTATCATACCCTCACTTTTTTCCTCTGTACCTCATTGAATTATAAATGTTGAAAGGATTTTGGAAATTATTATTTTACATGTAAGAAAAATTATGTATAAAGTATGCTTTTATTCTATCTTTAACACTATAAATAAAGAAATGAATTTACTAGTATTAATAGCTATTTTTCCCAGCTACCAATATCATGTGTATATAATGTAAATTCAAGTACAATCACATATGAATCCCTGTAATTTTCCACAATTTTAAAGATTTGTAACTTTATGGGGTTTATATTTGATTTGTTTATTTAAAAACATTTTGTCTATTACATTATACCATAGGTAATGTTCCTGCCAAAACTGAATACTTTCCAATTCTTGTATAAATGTGATCTATTTCTCAGATGATCATGGGTGATCGTGTGGGTAATATAGACCAATAACAAACTGCCTTGATTGGGATTTAAAAGCAGCTGTGAAACACCTTCAGTGTTAAATCACTGTTGTTACTCAAACTCAAAATTCTTTGTTACAAATCTGTATTTGGAACAGTTCTATAGGCCTGTAGTTGATTTACCCAATCTGTCTATTTTTTGGAAGATGTTTAAAAAACTGTCAAATAAAAGAGTCAAATTTTTTATTCTGGCAGACATTATTGAGTTTGTGATATTAAGGTCTTCTGTGAGGAAAAGATTTTGTGTAAAAACATTTATTGTAAAAATAATCCAAAGCCCTTTAACTGCTAAATAGAAATAAGAAAAAGGGTATATTTTTATTTTACCTATCTGATTCTAATATAAAAATATAGACTGTCTTTAAAATATTTTCATACCATTTTCTACATATAGAACAAAGGGTCAGCTTCCCAACTCAGGAACCAGGATTAGGTTTTAAACACAGAGAAAAGCTTCTCACAGACAAAACATTATTTATTTATAAGAAAATCTATGTCACAAATGTTAAAAAGTGGCTGCTTTTTCCCCTATAAGAGATCTGGAATGAATTTGAATCATTTGAAATGATTTGTTTTTATTCTAAAATTAAGATTATTTTCTTTAATGTAATCATCTAAGAAGTTTGTCTCTGGACTTTGAGAAGCATTTACAAATAAGAAGCTAGGAATTGCAGAACCTTACGAGTTTAGGTAGCATGTGTTAAACTAGGGTTGAATTCATGACCTTTTATGGTTTTTCATTTTCTCCCCAATAATCTATACTTTCCCTTTAGCATATGTACAGTAAGAGTTGCTACACTACTTATGTTTTCATATCTTACCAGTGGTAAGAGAAATATCTTACCAATGATAAAAGAAATACGAAATACATCCCCTTAAAGTTACTTACTAAATATTTTGATGTATGTATTAGGTTCCCATTGCTGCTATTACAAATTACTCCAAATTTAAACTTAAAGTACAAACTTATTATCTTCTAATTCTGAAGGTCAGAAGCCTGGAAAGAGTTTCACGGGGCTAAAATCAGAAGGTTTGCTGATGGCATTCTCTTCTGGAATCCATTTTCTTGCTTCTTCTAGCTGTTGGCATTCTTTTATTTCTAGCCACCTTCCATTTTTAGAAAACAGTACAGGCAAAGGGAGTCTTTCCAAAGGCTGGTGGAATCTTCCTCACATAACAGTGCGTCATTCTGACACCTTGTCTGTTCCCTCTTCCTTATGTAAAGAACCTTGTGATTGTAGTAGACCCCCATGGATAATCCAGGATAATTTCCCTATTTTCAAGTTAGCTGATTAGCAACTTAATTTCATCTGTTATTTTAGTTTCTCTTACTATGTAATGTAACAATTTCACAGGTTACAGACATCAAGATGTGACCACTTCCTGTGCCGCATTATTTTGCCTAACATAATATATTTTAATCAAAGTAATAGGCTGAAGATTACTTTTATAAGGAATCAGTTGTTGTTAAATTATTATTTTACAAACATTCCAATTTAAGGGATTAGAATACAATTAAATTCTTATTTTTATAACCCCCCTCCATGGTCTCAGATTCCTTTCTCAGAACATTTTATTTACTGGCATATATAAAATGTAGTACCTATGCCGTTACAATATTGTACATTACAAGAGGGAGTTTAGGAGGAATTTAATCTTATGTATAATGTTCAAATTATTTACTAAAACAGAATTACTAAAATGTTCACTTTACAGTATCTATAATTAACTTTCGATAGTTTGGAAACAGTGTAAGATTTGAACAAAATTGCTATAATTACTTTTACACGTTTGCATGTACATTTTCGTTTCTGGTAAATATTCAGGAGAGTTTGAAGCTGCATTACTGCCTACTTTTCCTTCTATAGTATTTCCCACAAGTCAGCAATCAATCTATTCCTTCAAATTAATGTTACTTCTAGCAAGAGACCAAATCAAACAATGGCCAAGTTCCAGGAATATGATTTTCCATTTTTATATACCATATTGAAATTTATTTACAACTATAGCATGCTGATGGCAATAAATCTGCCTATTTGGAAAAAAAATAGGTGCTGTGTAAATACAAACACTTATGGGAAACTATTATATGAATGCAATTTCTGCTGTGATTTTCAAGGTGAAATATTAATGGACATGTTTTACTAATAATATTGCTCATTGAAAAGGTGATTAGAATAAAATCATCAGTCTGTTAAACGTTTATAGTTGTTTGAAGGTAATGTTAATCTGAGTTCCCATGTGCTAATTTCATACAGAAGATTAAAGACAAGTATTGTTCTTTTGATTATACTTCACATATATCAAAAGAATCATCTGATTATTTGCTTCAGAAACACCCTGTTGCCTCAATGTCCTGCTTTGTGAATATTTTCATGACTTACTATTTAATCCAACTTGTTAGCTTTATTTTCTTAATTACCCAATGGATAAGCCAGGACAGATATTATTTTTAAAATTATGAAGAAGAAGGATTGTAAACGTTTGAACTTTAAAATTTACTTTCTAAAAATGATTTTGTTTTATATTTATAGCAGACTTTATTCTATAGGATATTTAACAAATTTGCCAAATCAATCAAATGTGTAAAATTAAACTAAAAAAATTAGAAAGGATTTTTAAATTATTTTATTATTAGTATATAGTATATAACAATAATAATAATAAAGGAAAAATGGCAAAAAATTTTTAAGTTCAAAAGACAGGTAAACTCAAGAATCTATGAATCTGTCCTGAAAAAAATATATAATTTGCACAAAAAATAAGTGCATAAATATCCAGTGCACCATCAATTAACTGATTAAATTTAAAATTAAAAAAAAAAGAAAGAGAGAGAGAGGGAGGGAGGGTCGGAGGACGGAAGGAAGGAAGGATGGAAGGAAGGAAGGGAGAAAGGAAAAGAAAGAAAGAAAGAAAGAAAGAAAGAAAGAAAGAAAGAAAGAAAGAAAGAAAGAAAGAGAAACAAAGAAAGAAAGAAATGATATGGAGATTTTTAAATGGACATTATTGTAAGAAACTTTCTTCCTTCCATTTTGTTCCTCCTACAATTCATATGACACACAATATGTACTACATACAAGAATGGAATGATTTAAAAATAAATCAGATAATTTCTGCACTAGTGATTTTGAATTTTCCATGCATTTAGCATAAACTTAAGTCTTATAACACTGTTTACAAGGTTCTGCAAGTGTGGGTTCCTGTCTACCTTTCTAGTACTTCTCTTACTACCATCACCTTAATCATTTTTATTCTGGGAAAAAAGTTTCGTCTAACTCAGGCATTTTGTACTTTTTGTGCTGTTTCTTCCTTTCCCTAATTCCGTTGTTGATTTTCTATCATTTTACATGTCTAAACTCATATATTCATATCCTGTAAAGGCCTTCCCTAATCGTCTATCCTGAGCTAGTTATTTTGCCCCATTACTCTGTATCAGAAATATCTGCTTATTTCTTAACACTATCCACTCTTAAATTATTCTTTCCATTTCTTTACTTCTTTAATTTTTAATGTTTATTTATTTTTGAGAGACAGAGAGATAGAAAGAGTGTGAGCAGGGGAGGAGCAGAGAGAGAGGAGACACAGAATCTGAAGGAGGCTCAAGGCTCCGAGCTGTCAGCACAGAGCCTGAAACGGCTCAAATCCATGAACAGTGAGAGCATGACTGGAGCTGAAGTCAGACATTTAACTGACTGAACCACCCTGGTGCCCCATTTCTTTACCTGTGTAATATCTGTTTTGCCCCTTGGAATGTTAGTGTTGTGATAAAACAGAAGGAATCTGTATTTGCACCTTTGTCTCCAGTGTCAGAATAATGGTATGGAATCTCAAAAATAACTGTTGAAAATGTAATGTCCACTTATAAGTAATTTTTTTTCCTGTAAGTACAGTTCTGTAAATGTATTTTCTCTTCCTTGTAATTTTTAATAACACTTCCTTTTTCTCTAGCTTTATCGTAAGAACACAATATGTAATATATATATAATATAAAATATGTGTTAATCAACTGTTTATGTTATCAGTAAGGCTTCCAGTCAACAATTGGCAGTCAGTAGTTAAGTTTTGAGAAAATCAAATCAAAAGTTATACATGGGATTTTAACTGTGTAAGGGGTGATGCTTTAAACTCCCATATTAAGGGTCAACTGTATTTGAGGATCTTCAAGATGTAATATCAGATAAAACAAAGTTCTAACTCAATAACTAGTACTCATTCAGTAAACAAATTTTATCAAGCACCTACTATAGGATTGGTGCAATTAATTTAGTTCCAGGCACTGCAGATTAGGAAAAGGAAAAAATAAGCACACGCACAAACAAACAAGCAAAAAACACTATTTGTCTTCTTTTATGGAATAAAATTAATTTATATTACAAATATAAATAATAGTTGCATATAAGTAAATATAATTATATTACTCATGTGTGAGTCTATGAAACACGTATGTCTATGTGTTCTGTGAAACGTAAGTAGAATGACATGCTCAATCTTGTTGGAGCTGTAACACTTTAATGTCTTCTGTTTTTTTTCATTTTTGTTTTTAGTTTTTTAATTTTTAATTTTCTTTTTGAGAGAGAAAGACAGAGAATGAGCCGGGAGGGAGGGGACTGGGGTAGAGGAAAGGGAGAGAGAGAAAAACCAAGTAGGCTCTACATTGTCAGCTTGAATCTCCACATGCGGCCTAATCCCATGAACCGTGAGGTCATGACCTGAGCCAAAATCAAGAGTCGGATGCTCAAACAATTGAGCCAACCCCGCACCCCTTTTCTGCTTTATTTTCATTTGAATTAGCAATATTCTCTCCTTTACTTGTCAGTATTCTTATTATTTAAAATATGAAGTATTTAATTTTGAAAAACAATACAATTTGGATTGAAAAACTCCATTCAAAGAAATCTACTTCAAAGCAATATTTAAAATGGTGTAACTACTATAAGCATATAAGGTTGAATATCTATAGAGAGTCATTTATTAACAACACAGGTAACAAAAAATGTTTGAGAGGATGTGGAGAAAAGGGAACCCTCTTGCATTGTTGTTGAGAATGCAAACAGGTACAACTACTCTGAAAAACAGTATGGAAGTTCCTCAAAAAGTTAAAAATAGAACTACCCTATGATCCAGCAATTGCACTACTAGGTAAATTTACCTAAAAAATACAAAAACACTGATTTGAAAAGATACATGCACCCTGATATTTACAGCGACATTATCAACAATAGCCAGATTATGAAAAGGAGGTAAATGTCCATCAACTGATGAATGAATAAAGGAGATGTGGTATATATATATAATGGAATACTACTCAGCCATCAAAAAGAATGAAATGTTGTCATTTGCAAAGATGCAGTTGGAGCTAGAAAGTATAATGCTAAGGAAATAAGTCAGTCAGAGAAAGACAAATACTATATGGTTTCATTCATGTGTGGAATTTAAGAAACAAAAAAACAGATAAATACATGGAAAAAAAGAGAGAGAGGTAAACCAAGAAACATACTCTTAACTATAGAGAACAAACCAAGGGTTACCAGAGGGGAGGTGGACAGAAAGATGGGTTAAGTGGATGATGGGTTAAGGAGGGCACTAGCAGTGATGAGCACTGAGTGTTGTATGTAAGAGGTGAATCACTAAATTCTATACCCGTTACTAATATTACACTGTATACTAACCAACTGGAGTTAAGATAAAACTTGAAAAAAGAGGAAAAAAAAAACTATAAAAAAAGTGCGTGACCTGTCAGTTTGAATAATACAATAAGAGAAAGCAAAACACTTTTAAAACACAGACTAAGTTAGAATTAGGGAAAGAGGGAGTGCACTGAAGGTTTATGGCAAACTTGAATCACCATTTATAAAAAAGATTCATATTTAAAAGCCTTTTGCATTCCAGGTATCACTGTCCAATATATTTCTGGTCCAGCAAGCAACATTCCAATATGTAGTTGTTTATGTGCCATGAGTACAGGTTATAAGAAACTTGGACGTGATGAAAAACATCAATAAATACAGTAAAATTTATGGGACTGAGTATGATAAGAAAAGGCATAGGTCCTGTGGTTTGGATATTAGCTCTGCAATTTTAAATAAAATGGATCGATCGAAGAGGTGCATGGTGTCAATGCTGGTGACATGTAGCTTGGCAAAATCTGGATATAAAAAAAGGTAAATGGAGACTATCCCTGAGATTTAGGTCCCCACGTTCAATTTTGTCAATATTTTTCAAACTTAGAAAATATCCTGGGGAACCTACATTTAAAGGAATCATCTTGTACAATAATGTGTATAATTTAAAGATATCTAAAAGGCAAGATAGTCAGCAACTTGTTCAACAAACATATTTAGAGCAAATGATAGATAGATGATGATGATGATGATAGATGATAGATAGATAGAGAGATAGATAGATAGATAATAGTTTAGGCAGACAGATCAATAGATTAATAGATAATAGATAATCTAGATGATAGAAAATAGATGATAGACAATAGGTAGATAGAAAGATAGATTCGGTAGATAGATGATAGATGATAGATAGATAGATAGATAGATAGCCTATAGATATAATTAAAAGATAATTTCATTGATACTCTGAAATTGCTTTTGGATGACTGTCATATGGGGTCAACAGTTTAGCGAATGGGATATCCACATTGGTTCCTTCAGTGTCTTTTTCTCCCCTTATTTAAGTCATAGAAAAACATTCTCAAAAACTTGGGATATGGTTTCGCTTTTCTAGCATGCTACAGGCTTCTGTTAGCATTTTTCTTCTATGGCTAGGAATTCACTGAATTGACTATATCGAAATAGTTTTGCTCATATTCAATATGAAAGGGAGAACTCTTTGGAAATTCCAAGTTCCTTAGTGTCTTTGAGTCTTTCACAATGGTTAGTTCTACAGATGGCTCAACTTCTGTGGAAGCAATTTGCTATAATCTTCCTTATACTGTCACATAATGCTTTTCCCTACTTATCTTGGAAATATTCTATGAGCATGATATAAGATACTGCTTATGAAAAAGTTTTAATACTCCAAATCTAACCTGTAAATGTAAGCCATATGCCAAACACTGCAAAAATGAAAATTTTCTCAGCAAACAAGAGTTTACTGTATATATTATTGAAGCATTTAAATATTGGAAAGGCCATCTCCTAAATATGTTGCCTTGCCTACGAAAAAGGTTAGAATATCCAGGCTTCATTAAAGACTGATGGTTAGTAACCAAAGTCATATGAACCATTTTGATTCTACAAATCAATCCATAATGAATGCTAAACTACATAATTCTAAAAGGCTAAGCAGTTTAGAAAATGCATTTTTCTATGTTCTTTCATTTAAATCACACAAAAATCATATGGAGTACATAGATAATATAAATAAAACTATTACTACTAACAACTAGCATATTATTCTTGTTGTAAACCTCAATTTATAATTTTGCAGATACAAATTACCAAAATATGTTAACTTACTTAGCCAATATTATTAGGTTAATAAGCAAAGGTAAAAACATAATGTTATTATTCCAAAATCTATACTATCACCATTTAATACACCTCGATTTTAACTACATATGAAAAAAATCTCTCAAGGTATATGATTTAAATAATACAAATATAGTCATAATTTTAGTTGGGGTCTATTATTTGGATTAGGTATATAAAACAATCTTACCTTTACTTTGATTCTATCAATGACCAGTCAATTGGTCATTCAATATAGCTACTACAAATTCAGATATAAGATTTAAAAATATATGAACTGAAATTAAATGAGGAAAAAAGTTCTGTGACTTTTAACAGCCATTAAATTTTCAAAAATAGAGCTTCAAGCAATTTTTCCCATACTTGAAATAAATTAAATGAAAATACATTATAGAAAAATACTCTGTTCTGGATATAGGTATATGTGTATGTGTGTGTTTGTGTGTGTTTCATTTTGAGCTTCTCTCTAAGTCTATAATAAATAAACAAGACATAAATCAGAAAATACAAATTTAAACACTTACTGAAAAAGAGTTTTATCTCTAAAAAAACATGCTGCTGTTTAAATACATATTGAAAATACACCTACAAGGAAATGATCTCTGGGAATTTACTTCAGCGTTTCATTAAGATGTTTAATTTGACATTAATAAAAATTTGAATTAGATTAAGCTTTGAGGAATATTTAATGTATTGACTATGCTTATGTGCCATAGAAAAAACATAATAGAATCATTAAATTAACTTTGAAGAAGTAATCAATAAGCATTTAACTCAAGCCATTAAAGATGAGAAAAATGATGAAAAGTAATATTTCAGAATTGGTAGAAGATTCTAAATGATGGCCTTTGTTATCTGCAAACATATGAATTGTTCCTAATTCAAAATGCATAACCTCATATATTTCAAAATAAAGGAGATCTCATAATTGTTGTGTTTTACCAAAATGTATACTACCGTTAGTATTTTTGTGCTATCTAAAATCTGTTAATTTTGTATTCATTTATGCTTGCTGACATACTGGAATAGGAGTTTATAATGATATAGTACTGCCTTTTAAAAGCTGATTTTCTCTGTTTCTTATCGCTTGAAAAGAAATCATTTAATAAAGTCTGTAAGGTGATATATTTCTGTTTTACATCAAAATAATGACTTAAAAATATTAACTTTTGAAGTTGGCTATTTACTCAGCTTTATTTTCTACTGTGATATGTTTTTTATTTAATAATTATACACATTCATCTGAGATGGAAAATAATTGATAATAACACAACTATTTTCATTTTAACACAACTATTTACTGTTATTAAAATAACCTTTATTCACATTATGGAAAATTTAAAACAATTGTAATATAAACTCATGGGCATATATTTAAAGAAATTGTATACATTTATAAGATGGATATGAAACTATTAAATATTATGTTTACCCAATTACTATCAATGATCATCTGTGAGTAAGGAAGTGATATTCATTATCATATATAATACTATTCTTTGTACACTATTGCATACTATTCCTTTCTATGTGTCTACACTGTTATTTTCTATAATTTCCAAAATGGTTACATGTTTCTTTTATGCTTGAAAAAATACTTTTCTGTTTTTATGTTACATAAAATTAGTAACCAAAGAGCAATTATCTTCCATTATTCATGATCTTTAAACAGCATATTGGCCTTATTTATTCCATTCAGCACCTTTGACTGCAAGGAATTTCAGATATAACCTATAATTTAGAACATCCCACTACTATCAAAAGACACCAACATCTAATCTTTAACTCTTTTTTTTAAAAAAATTTTTATGCCTTTATTTTATTTTGAGAGACAGAGACAGGGAGCTAGCAGGGGAGGGGCAGAGAGAGAGGGAGACACAGGACCTGAAGCAGACTCCAGGCTCTGAGCTGTCAGCACAGAGCCCAACACGGGGCTCGAACCCACGGACTGTGAGATCATAACCTGAGCCGAAGTCGGATGCTTAACCTACTGAGCCACCCAGTGCCCCTCTTTTACTCTTTTGAAGGCAAAATGTTTCCTGTTTTACCTGTTAAAAATAGACTTCTTCAGTGTGGAGGAAAGTAGTGCTCTCACTGTGTAATATCTCTGAAAGTAAATACAACTTCCTTTAAAGGACACAAACAAAATGATTCATGAGTTTCCTTTGGACAGTTTTAGGCATGAGTTTACTCCAAATTGGAATGTCTTATATTTTATTAGGCTTACTATTTTCTTCTACTTTTTATTTATATCATATTTTAGTAGTCAGCAGGGGACAAAATAACTTCCCTTTCCTCCTGGAGCTTATATTTTAGCTGGGGGTCGCTAGGAGGGGAAGGGGCAGCAGAGGCAGGTGTGACAATGAAGAAATAGACACATAAAGCAATGCGGCAGACAATGACGAAATCCCAGGGGGAAAATTCATCTGCCTAAAGGGGCACGTGAGTGTTCTAGGGAGACCATCAGGAGAGGCCGCCGTCCAGGGATAACACTTGAGCAGAGGCCTGGATGTAGTGAAGTTGTAAGTGCTGTAACATCTGTTGGAGGGGTGCTCCTGCCCAAGACATGGGTGTGCTGGCCACATTACCGCAATGGAAAGGAGGCTGGTGTTGCTGAGACAAAAAGTGACAGTAGTAGGGTTTGAGGCCAGACAAGTGAGCAAGCTTAGGCAGGGTCATATGGGGCCTGGGAGGTCATGACGGGTAATTCCCATTATATTCCCAATGAGAACAGAAGCCATGAAAATACTTTTTTTCAGGATGGGATGAAATATTCAAATTTGAAAAACAAATTGGTAGGTGAGGGGCCTAGGAGGGTAAGGAAGATCAGAGAAAGGACATCAGTAGAGAAGCTTTTGCTGAAGTCTCGAAGGAACCTGATACAGGCCAGGTCTCATAGAAGTATGCAGTAGGTATGGCGAAAAATAGTCAGAATTGAAACAGAAATGATTATATGCTAATGGATTAGATGTTGAGTAGGCGAGAAAGGTATGAGTCAACGAGGTTTCCAAGTTTGGGGTCTGACCAACTAGGTGAACGATACCACCAGTTTCAGAGATATGAAATACTAGGGAAAAAGTAGACAAGTGGAGTCACTAAATGCCAAGCGTATAAAATATCCAGTAGGCATTTGAATATATACTTCCAGATATAAGGACAGAAGGCTGAGTTGGATAAATTAACTGACTGATTCATATGGGTGAACTTTAAAAACGTGAAGTGGAGGTTTACCAACATTTTGTTGTCTCTTCTGAGAAGCCTTCTTTGACTATCCCATATACAATAAGACCCTCTCACTCTCTCTTTCTCTTTCTTTCTCCCAATTACCCTGCTTTATTTTTCTTTATAACATTTCACCATTAGTATGTTATTCATTTATTCAGATTTTGTCTTACTAGAATGTCAGCTCTGTGCTTACATATTTGTATCTATTTTCTCACCAGAGCTTACAGGGTGCTAGGCACATACAAGGTGCTCTAATCTATGAATGCTGTTGAACGCACACCAGTTAATTGCAGTGAGGTCAGTGATTAACTTAGCCATCGCTTGCAAACATAGTTAAATTACAGCGTGTTCATACCACATGTTTAATAAAACACTCTTATTAGAACCACGTTTATTATCTCATTTACAGACTTTGGAATTACTGAAAATGATCTTTCAATATTATAGGAATAGACTCAGCAAACAGAGAAACAGAAATTTTACTTTATGATGATAAGAAACTGAAAATTTAGATTCATGTATGATGATTAATATAGAAATATTTGCTAATCTTTTTTATATGTCTAAATAAGTTTGATTTTAATTTACGGTATTACATTCTCAAATGCACTTTTATACTCTAAAGTTTCTTGCTACTGAAGCTTATAGCTCCTCTTCTGAATTTACTTTTAATCAAAGCTGTATTGAAAATAGTTAATGGGGTGCCTGGATCGCTCACTTGGCTAAGTGTCCCACTCTTGGTTTCAGCTCAGGTCATCTCAGGGTTCATGACATGCTGAGAGCAAGGATCCTGCTTGGGGTTCTCTCTCTCTCCCTCTCTCTCTCTCTCCCCTTCTCCCCCACTTGCATGTATGTGTTCTCTCTTTCAAATAACCTTAAAAAAATAGTTAATCGTTTCTTATAATAGTTTGCATACCAACTACTATTTTAGGTCATATTGTGTATGTTCTGATGCAAAGAAAAGAAAATCTCATCATCAAGAAAACAATAACATGGGTGACTGGGTGGCTCAGTCGGTTAAGCGTCTGACTTCAGCTCAGGTCATGATCTCACGGTTCATGAGTTAGAGTCCTGCATCAAGCTCTCTGCTGATAGCTCAGAGCCTGGAGCCAGCTTCGGTTTCTGTGTCTACCTCTTTCTCTGACCCTCCCCTGCTTGAGCTCTGTCTCTCTGTCTCTCTGCCAATCTCTCTCTCTCAAAAATGAACATTAAAAAAATAAAACCACAAAAAGCCCTAAAAGATGGTGTATCCATTTCATGATATATTATTGTCACTAAATTATCTTTCTTTTTCCTCCTACTAGGAAATTACATACTCATATGGTCAACAAACTTCTCATTATTAAATTGTACTTTTCATAGAAAGTAAGCCTTATTAATTAAAAAAAAATTAATGTTTATTTATTTTTGAGAACCAGAGAGAGACAGAGCTGGAGTAGGGGAGGGGCAGAGAGAGAGACACACACACAGAATCCGAAGCAGGCTCCAGGCTCCGAGCTGTCAGCACAGAGCCTGACATGGGGCTGGAACCCACGAACCATGAGATCATGACCTGAGCTGAAGTCGGATGCTTAACTGACTGAGCCACCCAGGTGCCCCGTTAAGCCTTATTAATTATTCTTCCAATCATTATCATTTACAAAGTATGCTAGAAGCACCAGACTTATACTGATATTAAATTAAAATATTTTTACTCCTTAATAACTGTTTCAGACAAGAGAGTTCTAAAAACTGACATGAAATGGCAAAATGCATGATATATCAATTACAACTCTCTTGTTAAACTTTCTCAGGAATCTACTGTTTTACTGGCATCTGTGTCACAATTTAGTTTTGTCACTATTACATATGTAAAAAATATAACTGCTGTGAGAATATACTTTGCCTTTACTTAGTTGTATGGAGGGTAATCTATGTCTGAGCCAAGTTAAATTACTTATTAAAGTTACTGTTGTGTCTGTTCACTCTGGCTTGACCTTAATTAAATAATTTCCAGCTTCCGTAGGAATGTTTTGAACTTTTCTACTTTGGAAAAGTGTTAAGTTTTTAGTTGGAGTAAGAATCTAAAATGGTGATTTCAGCTTTAAACAATGACAAATGCATCTCCATTTTTATATTTTCTCTACATTGCCTATAGTGCATAGGCAGAAAAAGGAATAAAATTGATGATTACTTTACTAGGGCACATCAACTCCTACACAGTGCATTTTAGAAGGAATTTAAATGTGTGGACTCATTTTAAAATTTGCATTTATTGAAGTTGTGAAGAGGTGCAAATTTGAAGCATCTGAAGAAAAATATATTAGTTTGGGTCTTTGCTTCCTTTAAAGGATGTAATCCTTTTTGGAAATAAAGTTAAAAAGTGGTCAGGACTGTGGTCAGTCTATTTCCTTGCCTATTTCAGTTAAAGTAACAAATCCTTTAAAATCAAACATTATACTTGATAAGCATTTTGAAACAACATTTCATTTTTGTCACCAAGTTATATTTTATACTCATGTCTAATTTCTTGCAATTTGGAAACATACAACATAATTTTTCTTCCTTAAATTGCTGTATATACCACAGTGCCTTGTATTACATATCATATAATTCAGAATCAACTAAAAGTTTTACATTGCTTTTGTAATATATCGGAAATTTCTACAAAGTGCCATCTTTGAGCATAGGTTTCTACTCCCATAAAGTTCTTTCCTGAGGTCACCTATGAGACATTGTACAGCACATTAAAAGCTCCTCCTTAATGTTTTTATTATAATGTATTTAAAATTCAAAAATCATATTTTTCTTAATTCTTCTTTAAATTCTTCAGTGAGTTCAATGAAAATATCTGTAACCATGGAATTGCAAATATATTCAGTCTAGGATATTTATAGACCTACTAACTTGATTAGTTAAATTGTATGATTTTGTTAAAATATGTGAAAGAACTGGATCAGCTTTAAAAAAACCTTACTGTTTATGTGTGTAGTATTCAATCTTCAGTTTCTTGTAATAAAGGCTTCTTTTTTTAATTTGGGGGAGATTAACTGTATTTTAAGTAAACTCCATGTCACAAAGAGGGCTTGAAATTATGACCCCAAGTCAAGAGTTGCATGCCCTACTAACTGAGCCAGGCAGGCACCCCAACAAAGTTCTTTGGTTGTAATTTCTTTTTTAGCCACTCCTCGCTCCCAGAAAAAAAACATTCTTAGAGATGAAGAATGTCTCTGCTACCCTCCAATGGTTTTTGATCCCCCTGGAACCACTTATGATCTTATGCCGATCAATAGTATAATTTTTGTGGTAATAAAGCTCATTATAACTAAATACATATCAAGCACTGCCTCTATAGAAGGCAATCTCATTAACCCTATTTTCCTTAAGTTCACTTACATTTACTTGCTAATTACATAATTATCCATGATGTATACCTTTTGGATAGAAAGTGGTAAACCCACTTTTTATGGGTAAGTGGTGAAGAAAAAAATGTCTTGTCTATTCTGACAGGTCTTCCCTTATGACACTCATTTTCTGTGAATGCTTACATCTCTGCCTGACTGCCAGCCACCCAGAAAGCTTCTTTACAGAATTCTCATGACTTGGTCCATGTATTAGGCATTTTAGTCCATATAGTCCATATAGTCCATAAGTAATCACCACAACGTACTGTGTGATGACCACTCCTTTGTCATCCATATGGTAAACCAGGCAATTCCAGGGGTAATGATGGGCAGGCAAGTTACCACTTTTGTTTTCCTCCCTTCTTGTTTTAACTCTTACCAAAGCAGAACGTCTGGAAAATGTCTTTGTATTTTACATTCTGTTTGGAAATGCGGGCAACTTGCTCTTTATGTCACCAATTTATTTTAAATGTTAAATTCTTAATATTGTTAAATGTGTTACCTTTTAGGATTTATATAAGGAATCAGCCATTATGATACAATGAGGAAAAGATAACTTTATTTTTTCTCAGTATGGTCAGTAAACATTCCCTAATCATCCGAATGTGTCATGAACTATTTAAGATCACTGGGCTTATCAGAGAATTCATATGACTTTGTGGTAAAGGAAAAAGGAAGACACAAATATGACTCTGATGTTTGAAATGTACTGACATAATGCTGGCAAGACAGAAAAAAAGCTTGTTTGAGGGAGGGAGACAAAGAAACTGTGTTTAGTTTTGAGGTTTATTTTAGAATGGGAGAAAGACACATATTTGGTAACGCACCATAACTAAATAATCAGTGGTGGTTTTACGTATTTGTGACTCATCACAATAACATAATGTAATTACTAACATTTATTGAGTATATTTCATACCTCAAACACCAGTCACATCTCCTTACCGTCATTATTTACTTCAATGTTCACCAGAATCTGGTGGGATACCTATGATCGATATGTCAATATTCCAATTGTAATAACTGAGACACAAGTTGTGCCATTTATCCAAATTCATTCAGCTAATATGTGTTAGATCGGAATTTGAATCTAGAAAGTCCAACTCTTGAGCGCATAATCCTGGTGAAGCCTACACAGACTCTTTTTATCGAAAAAAATAGTTTAAAAATTCTGTTCTTCATAGCCTGATTTATTTCTGCAGTGAACTACTGGGAGAGTTGTTTTCATAAATATCTTAAACATTTTTTTAATGTTTTTATTTATTTCTGAGAGAGAGAGACAGCGTGAGCAGGGGAGGGTCAGAGAGAGAGAGAGAGTTACAGAATCTGAAGCAGGCTCCAGGTTCTGAACTAGACGTCAGCACAGAGTCAGATGCGGGGCTGGAACCCACGAACCATGAGATCATGACCTGAGCTGAAGTCGGATGCTTAATGGACTGAGCCACCCAGGCGCCCCAATAAATATCTTAAGTGTTTATTCAAAAATAAACAATTTTTGAAAATTGTTTTTAAAAACTAATAATTATATGGCAGAAAAAGATCTGGATTGCAAAGTGTTTTAGAATGTTGGCTTCATATATTTTGTTGGAATTTTAAAAGAGAGAGATTCAGGTTGCTTATTGCCATAGGAGATCTATTACCTGTGGGTGATGAAGCCCCTCTGCGGTTCTTGGCTGATATGGCCATCAGATGCTGAAAAGCACTTCACTTCACAGTGTATCACTATTAATAAAATGTAATGTTCTGAGATCTTTGATAATGTTGAGAAGACTCTGATTACTAAAATAGATTATCAGTTAAAGAAGAAATGTATACACTTCTAATATTTAACACGTTTATGCATTGTGCCAGCCAATAAATTAGTAACAAAACATGAACTTCATTTTAAATGGCAATCAATCTGATTTTAAATTCACGAAGAGATAGATTATTTCATTTATGTAAATGTATAATCAGATTTACTTCTACAAACACATTTGAGAGCATACAAAGAATATTTAATGAGTAGTCATAAATAAAAATGGTATTAAAATCTTATGCAAAAATGATGTAAATAAAAAGTTTAATCTGAAAAATGAGACTAAAATAAATGAAATCTGAATAAAATAGTTAACTATATAAAATTTGAAACTCAAGAGCAAAAATTAAAACATGTCCAATAGAAATTTTGAGAAACAAAAATAATTTCCTTTGGGTAAAGTTTCAAAAAAATAATGACATGACATGAAAAGAGGCAAAAAAAACAAAAAAAGGCTTACCTGTTAGTTTTGTCTTCAAAACACTTTAGTTGCTTTTTCAATAATTTCAGTTAATTCAAAATTATTTCCTTCTTTTGTGGGAACATTCCCCCTCTTTCAGTCAGTCTAAAGATCCAGATTAATCTAATCTTGTGGATGGTTTTGGTAATCTTTTCAGGAAGAAGTAATAGATTTACTTTAATTTTATATAATATAAAATCAGGAATGAGGTAAAATAGTACTACTTTTTCATATAGTTTTACAGTTACTTCTGAAATTATAATTATGATCTTGATTATCTTGATTAGATTCATATTAACTTGTTCACAGTTATCTGTAATCACAAAGTTTAGTTTTTCTAACATTGATGATAGTGCTTTTATTTTGAAGGGAAATAAACTGGATCTAAAAATATTTTCAAACTTATTTTGTAATGAAGAAGTTTAGATTAGGTATGAAGTGAAATTCATTATAATAAAAAGCAATAATGCAAATGTTTCAGAGCTTAGAAAATATCTTTGTTGTTGCAGTAAAGAAGAAAAGCTGATTTAACAATATCATTTGGTATTTTCTGTAAAAATAACTAAAAAAATTATTGATGCAAAATTGTTTCTTAAAAATAATGGAATTAAATCTTTGAAAATGACTGTACTTAAAATAACTGATGTTCCAAAAAATATCAACATACAATGAGTGTTTAAACTATTTTGAAATACCATGTTTTCTTGAATATACATTAGCAAACTCATAAACTAATAATGTATGCTTAGATACTCAAATTCCAAATCTGAATATTTCATAGAACCATTTATGAAATTCCCATATTTATATAAATATATTGTGATGTAATTAATTTTTATAATTTAAAATGTAATTGATTAAATGGCAGTATGTTGTAAATTAGCATGGTTCATTACTGCTAAAACTATACCATAATTAATCAGTCTCTATATTTCATACCTTATGAAGTTATTGAAGTCTTTGGTTTTGGGGTCTGGATTGGAGCGTATGGGTCATGTGTTGATAAAGCACACATAGAACAGACATATTTGAGAAATATTTGATACGATAATAAATGAAAGGTAAACTTACTGAAATTAAAACTTCCGTGGACAAACTGCCACACCAAATCAGCTTTAGGAGACATGACAGTTAACTACGTCGCTATCGTATCCCCAATGGGTCCTCACCCTGAAAACTAGAGTAACATAAAACCTAAGGAGAGAGGACTAAAACAATGGTCTTCTGTTAATAATAATTCATCAAAATTGATTCATTGGTGAAAAATGTACCTCACTAATTTAAAATATTAATGATAGGGAAATAGATAGAAACTGTGCTGCTACTGCAACTTTTCTGTAAATTGAAGGCTATTTAAGAAAATGTATTTAAAAATATCCTCTAAACAATAAAAATAAACTTAATGACAAGCTAATTAGAAGAACTACATAGTACTCCACTGAAAGATAATTAGTTAAAATGTAGCTAATGAAAATAGATCTAAAAACAGATTTGGAGGATTTACAGCAGATAAAGATGAAAAAATTGAAAATATAAAATTGGGTAATACAAGACAATCTTATTATGAATTAACTTAATCACCAACTAAAAATCATTATTTCACCAAACTTGAATATTTTCTTAATGCTTTTGAATAGGCATATAGGATATAAAGTGAAAAATAAAATGGATTATCTTCTACAAGATCACTCTGAAGAATTATTGACCTGGAATAAAAATGTTCAATACTTTTAATAAAATATGTAAGAAAATAATACATATTTGTATGATAGAGTTACAAAAGCATTTAAAATATACATTGGAAAATGTCCTTTTGATCTAATGCCCTTATTACATATTAATGCTAGATCTTTTTGTAGAGATCACTCATTTTTTAAAAAAATATGTTGTCTTTGTCTCATAATTTATTTTAGAAAATGATCCTAATGACTTGATTAACTTACTACAGTTCATTTTCAGACATAAATAATTTATAGCTATTTTACTGACTGGATAGATTTCATTAAATTCTATTGATCCTGTGATATAATTGTATATGAAGTGATTAATACATGAAGTTCAATTATCAGTTATTAAACAAAGACTACTGTCATACATGTATTTCATAATTAAGAGACTCTTCTAGTACATGATGTGGATTTGAGTAATGAGAATAACCAAATAATTGAGAGCAAGCTATTATTAGAAGCTGTCTGGGTAATAATAGAAAGTTCATGATTCAATGAATGATTGTTTCCAACTATAGTCTTATTTCTATTTTGCTTCCACACGTTGTCAAGCTGATCTAACTGTGTGTAGTTAATTTGAAAGGATGCTGGCTTTGAAATTAGTTTGATAAAGCACTAGAAGGAAGAGAAACAAAAACCCAGTAATTATTTATCCAAACAGAAACTATTAACATGGTCATGTAGAGTACCTAATATATAATGCTATCCACTGAGAATTTTTTTCTTTTTTTCATATCTATTTCAGTTAAATGCATGTATGCTTGCAGAACAGAGAAGGATGAATTTGAAGAAGCATTTCCTATTATAAGAAGGAATGTGTTATTTATTGTTATGAGGAAAATATGATCACATAAAGCATTGCTAATAAATTGTCTCATATTCTAAAACAATATCATTGTGCTGCTCTTTCTATTATTTCCACATTCTAACTCTAAATTACTTGATGTAAAGCTGAAAACTTATATTTATTTTTGTATCCTCATAACTTAAGAAAAAAGTGCCTTTCACAAAGTAAGCAATCAGTAACAATTTGAATAAAAGATGAAAACAGCAAAGGGAAGAATGAACAAATAAACAAAGGACATGTAAATTATATATTTTGGCTTAAATGAATAAATTGTAATAGGTTTAGATACATAGAATGATTTATACCACAAAGTAATTTTCTTTCAAAATAGACTGAAAATGAGAAAAATCAAGATTTCAAACCTGAAATAGCAATAACATCATTCATAGCTAACATGTATTGAATGCTAGCTATGTCCTAGTTACCTTTCTAAAGGCCATGCACAATTAGATTTATTTCTAGATATAAATCTATGCATAAAATGATAATTTAATTTATACTTACACTATTATTAAATTTTGTAGATTCTTCATACACACATGTAGGCTTGTGTATACCTCTTTCACTTCCATGAAAATGCAGTTATTCTACCAATAATATGTCACCATAGCCATTTATTACTCTATAGCTATGCCTTAATTATTTTAGTGACTATTGAAAAGATATTAAGTAGATATTAAGAAAGAACAGCTACCATCTGCCATCTAATGTAAATAAACATTTATCTTTTATAATATTTTAAATGTTTATTTACTTTTGAGAAAGAGAAGGAGACAAAGTGTGAGCACGGGAGGGCCAGAGAAAGAGACCCAGAATCCAAAGCAAGGACCAGGCTCTGTGCTAACCCCCCTTGATGGAGGGTTCGAATTCACAGACTGTAGGATCATGACCAGAGCTGAAGTTGCCCACACAGGAGCCCCTGCATTTACCTTAAACTTAAAGACTGGGCATATGAAATGTTTTGCTTTAGATATTAAGATACCAGTAAGCTCCTTTCTTGTTTTTCTTCCTTCTTCTCTCCCTCTCTTCCTCCCTCTCTCCCTTTCTCCCTTCGCCTTTCTTCCTCTCTCTCTCTCTCTCTCTTCCTTCCTTCCTTCCTTCCTTTCATTTCTATATTTCAATGAAAACAAAATATGCATTTCAGAGTTTTTATACTTAAAAGACTTTCTAAATAGTCTTGAATATTGAAACATTTGTATGTTTGACTTGAAGTCATTCACAGCAATTTATTTTGTTTTGTGGACATTTCTTTCAGTTTTAGCAGGATGTTCCCGGCTTTGCTCAATACATTACCTGCCCAAGCTCTTCTTTGCCAGAGTGATACAACTGATTAACTATTGTAGAAGATGTATGTTAAAAGTGTCTTGTGGTTATATATCCATGGTTCAGGTCTTGAAGGTAAAGGTAGTTTTAACCTGTGTTCTGGAAATTTTCTTTGTGGAATATTGTTTCATCTTTTCTCCACTTACATTGAAATAGAAGGCATATGCATACTAGTGTTCACTGTTCAGAAAGTAAATATATAGTGTTGTAAAATTACCAAAAAAAAATGTTATGAGCTTGTACTAGACAGAATGATCTTTCCATATTTTAAGTACTGTATTTTCTGGCATTGCTTATTTTCTTTCCCAGGTAAGTTAAGATAGTTTAGATGATCAAAATGAAGCAATCCCCTCTCTCATTATATGTATAAACCACATCTCCTTGATCCATTTGTCAGTTGATGGACATTTAGTCTGTTTCCTTGCTTTGGCTATTGTTGAAAGTGCTGCTATGAACATTGGGGTACATGTGCCCCTATGCATTAGCACCCTTATATCCCTTGGGTAAATCCCTAGCAGTGCTATTGCTGGGTCATAGGGGAGTTCTATTGTTAGTTTCCTGAGGAACCTCCACACTGTTTTCCAGAGGGGCTGCACCAGTTTACATTCCCACCAACAGTGTAGGAGGGTGCCCCTTTCTCCACATCCTCGCCAGCATCTCTCCAGAACAAATCTCCTGATTTGTTCATTTTAGCCACTCTGACCGGCGTGAGATAATATCTCAGTGTGGTTTTGATTTGTATTTCCCTGATTATGAGTGATGTTGAGCATTATTTCATGTGTCTGATGGCCATCTGGATATCCTCCTTGGAGAAATGTCTGTTCACAGGAGAAACTTAACAGAGGACCATAGGGGAAGAGAAGGGGAAAAAATAGTTAAGGAGAAGGAGGGAGGCAAACCATAAGAGACTTTTAAAAACTAAGAACAAACTGAGAGTTGATGGGGGATGGAGGAGAGGAGAAAATGGGTGATGGGCAGAGAGGAGGGCACTTGTGATGAGCACTGGGTATTATATGGAAACCAACTTGACAATAAACTACAATAAAAAACAAACAAAACAAACAAACAAAGCAATCCCCTGCATCTCATAAAATGACTTAGTGGAATAATGCTTGAGGGGATGGAGATGGTGTGTGTGTGTGTGTGTGTGTGTGTGTGCATTTGAATGTGTGTTTGTATAATGGGTAGGAGCTGAGAGAGACACTCTTAAGAATGCTGATGGAAATGCAGTGTACACAGCTGCCATGTTTTTTTAGGTGCTGTTTTGAGACCCAACTTAAGGTCCTATTGCACATCTCATGTAATAATCAAAAGAGAAAGAGAAAACAATGCCTATAAAGAGTAGATTCATAGATTCTGAGGCCAGCAGGAGTCATTTATTTACTTCTCACCAGCTACATTTATTCTGATGAAGCCAGCATAAAATTTGAAGAGATTCTATCCTAGAAAAAGAGAATAGGGTTTGTTTCCATTTGTAAGTATCCACCGTGAATAACTGCTTTGTGTAATTGAACTATATGAATGGAAGAGATAAAATTAAAATGGACTGGCATTAACTATTTAAGTTAATTCAGAAACTACTTACAACTTCTATGTATGTGTGTAAGTATGTATATATCTACATCTATATCAGCATGTGAGCTATCTATACATCTCTGCATCTCTATATATCCCTCAATTAATTTATCTACCATCACCATTACTTTTATATTGAAAAATCCACTGTAAATTTTCTTAACCTTTCGCATTATAATTAGACCAAGACATTTAGTTAATTCTGGAAGAGCCTAAAATAACTGCATGTCCAAATAAATTAAACTTAACCAGAGTAGAACTCAAAATGCTTGGTTAGTGTTCTGTGATTATCAAATATCTATACATGTTGACAATCCTATGTTTTAATACTTTAGTGTTTTGATTATTTAATGTACTCAATGAGTCTGTTAATCCATCAAAATGGCATTTGCTGAGCTTGATGAAGTAATATATCACTCTCTTCTATTTATCCCTTGTCCCTAGGCAAATTGTTTTTCACTGTGGCTTTGAGTACATTAAAGATTGTTTTAAATATTACCCTGGCAATAAAATAAAGAAAAAAGTAAAAACACTGAGTATAGCATGGGTCTTTCAGTCTCCTTCAGCTCGTTCGGTCTTTGATCTTATTCAGATTTTGTGGAATTAGACTACTTCATAGAAATAGAAGCTTTAGATTATATAAACAAATAACCACACAGGTTGTTAAATTTAATTTGCTTTAGCTAGTGTGTTTTATGGTATTTCAGAACAGAAGCTATCTCAAAATGAATTATTATTATTTATAAATAATAACCAACAAAATGATTAGCATATATTAGGGTGACAATCCCAAGCAGCCACTACAGACAGATATGTCATATTTTCTAGTGACAGCAAAAATGCATGGAGACACCTATGTCAGCTTTATACATGTTGTATGTCTTTTAAAAAGATGTCTCTTTTTAGATGTCACCTTTAACATCTACATTTTGTTTCTGAATTTCAACTTGATCTATGATAACATCATACAGAAGTGAAGCTCCTGATTTTGCAGTCACAATTCTCTGATGTTTTCCTCCTTTATCACATAAATTCCTGGGGTTAGAGGAGGCCTTGCAGGGTCAATCACCTTACTTCTCTCTCAGACAGAACTTATTTAAACTTTCATAGGAAGTTGGTTTTATATCACCTTAAAGGTTAATATCAAGGGTTTGTTCCACATTCTCTTAAAGCAAACTACTGTAGCAACTGATAATCCTTATGTTCAGAAAGTTGTTCTGAGCTCAAGAAGAATATGTGTCAATTTGAAAGAGAACTAATAGTTGACATTGCTGTATGAAGTGAGTTTGGTTTCCATTATTGTTAAATTCCACTCCAACACAATCCTACTAATTTATCAAATATTGTTCAATTTATTTCACAAATATGTTGTCTGTTATTTCATAATTTTTGCTCTTGTATGATTATTTTTAAATATTTCTAGAGTTATAAAGTAATTATTCATTAAAATTACATTCCTTTTGCTTTAATATTTACTTTCTAGTTATTCAATCTTTATCTTAACATTCCTATTTCTTCCATTTTTAGTCTATGTAGAATGTAGTAAAAGACAAGAACAAATATTCTATGTGATAAATAATTTATTCTATGTAATAAATTTAAAAGAGGCTTTAGTTAGGGGTACCTGTGTGGCTCATTCAACTCTTGATCTCAGCTCAAGTCTTGATTTCAGAGTTGTGAATTCAAGCCCCATGTTGGGCTCTGCACTGGGCATGAAGGCTACTTAAAAAAAGAAATTCAATTAAAACAACTTTTTAAAAAAGAGACTTTAGTTAGATACTTCACATGCTCAAGGGATAAATTAACGATGCTCATCTAATGAAGTTTGTTCTTCAAGCCTCCTAATTTTCAAGGTTCCTTTCTAAGACCCTGTGAACAGCCCTAACAACATGTTCATGTAGTCACTTGTTTTTATAAAATTTCCATTCTGAATTTTCTTGCATCATAATTTCATTCCTGTTGGGTGACGTTAAAACTGGCCTCAAGAATTTAGGGAAAGCTGTCAGTAGATTGTTGAGTTTACATTTAATTTGATTGAGTGAGGAGCATAGATTTATGAATACATGTGTTTCTCAGTCTTTTTTTTTTTTTACACATGTAAAGTTTTGGATTGTTTGTTTGTTTGCTTGTTTGTTTTTAATTTACACACGTAGTTAAGTTGCTACTCGACCTAGGGTAGAAACTACTTCTGAGTCTATCAATGGCCCATGATTTGATTCCTATTATTGTATAATAACAATAGAAGTGCTTTCAATTTAGGAAGAGAGAGAGAAAGAGAGAGATTGAGAAAAACACAAAGAATAATTAAAAACAAACCATGCATCTNAATAAATAAAACATTAAAAAACATTTAAAAAATAAAAAGAATGTGCCTGGCAGATCTCCAGCCACAGGGAGCATAGCGGACTGAAGGGCTCAGTTGTTGCACCTTGAAATCCATTGCAACAGTAGAAGAGAGGCTTCACTTCTAGACTGCTCCCTGCCAGTGACAGTGCGGCAGGGATTTTAAGGCAAGTCCTGGAAGGCGTGCAGAACTCCTCTGACCAACAATTTAGGCTGTTGCCTGCTTTACAGCCTAGGGAAACTTTCCGTGGAAATAAAATGCGGTCTAAAATTCTTCTATCCCACTTTCCTTTCTTTTGGTTTCTCTCCATCATTTGTGATGAGATTTGCATCATTGTTGAATACTGAGTGCCTCCCCATTTTTTCATACAGACATTTTCATAATAAATTTCTTACACATTTATCCTGTCTTGGGATCTGCTTCTCCAAGCACCTGGATTGATGCAGGAATTATATGAAATATTATTATGAGATTTTTGTTTGTTTGTTTGAGGGGACAAATAGAAAGCAGTGCTAAAAAATCATCAGGATGTCTAAAATAGTTTCTATTAAGAATACATTTTAGAGAGTTTTATAGATTTTGTCCAAATTTGACAACAGCCTTAAATTTTCTGTCATCAGTACTGAAAAACATTCTGAACTATTAAAGATTTAAAAAATTATGACCCACAGTACCAGAAGGAGAGACTGATCAAGTTTATATTCTCTTTTCATAAAATCATTATCATGTGATACATTTAGGGATTTTTTGGCCCAAACTGTATATATGCATAGGGCTATAGTATAAAGGCATGTCAGGTATTTAGTTAATAAAATTATGTTGCTTTATTGGATTTTTTTATTCTGGTGTTTATTAGTTTTTACAATTTTGCAATAATTACACTTTTTCTGATTCTATAAAATACTATTATATCTAATTTTAGATATCTAATCCTAGATATGTGTTCTTTTTCTTAAAAAGGATTTCCTAGATTCTGTAATCTTCAGATGCCGCAGAATGTCCATCTCATCCACCTCTAAATTGGGAGGGGGTAAAGAAGGAGGAAAACAAGTCAAGGGTTGGATTAACCAATCATTGCCCCACCCCAAATTAAACACATGGGTCTCTGCCCCGTTTTGAAGAATAGAAGAAAAGGGAAAATAATTTTTTCCTTATATTTATTTTTATACAATCCTGTCTCTATTGCTCTTTCTGTCATATCTGTTCCTTTTCTTTCATTATTGAAGCAAATTTTATCATCTGGATCTATTTCCTGTGAACTCAAGAATTCTGAAGTCAAGTCTACAGGTAGCATTTTATGCTAAATGCACTTTCTTTTATCATCCCATTCCCATCTGGGAAATTTGTATTTTACTCTCTCTTCCTGAATTTCTGATTGTTTTCTTAATGTCATCATAATATGCCCATCCATATGCACACAAGCTGGTTGGACAATTATTTTCTAATATTTATGTCTATCTTTATCTCTCTTCTTATATCTTTACCAGATACAGAAAATGTGATTCGCATTTTGGGCCTGTTGCTAACATTTTCCTTTATTTCCTTTATTTCCTAACATTTCCAGTGTTAGCTAAAGACAATGGCCTTTTCATGGAAAAGGTTTCCAGTTTTCTTGATGAAAGTCTAACCTGAATGCCAGAGAAAAGCAGTGTCTTCAACCTGACACTGCTGAGAAGAAATATGTGATAAAAGAAAGACAATAAAAGGCTGACAGCTGCTATTGGTCAAATTGAACAGTTGCTCACAAGAACCGAATTCTTCCAAATTAGACACTTTTTTTTTTTTACCCCAGCAGATCTTAAATAGTAGTGTTTTGCAAACATCATGTAAAAATTCCCATGCTGTTTTTACTTTGCCCTGGGAAAGAAACAAGTTTGGCAAAATAAATATGAACTTATATTTTGCAAAGAGAGGGTGAAAAACTGACTTTCAGTCTACTGAGTTCCTTTGAAATTATCTTCTCTGTTTATCAGTGGCTTGCAATTGTAACCATATAAAACTATATCATAAAATCAACCACTGCTCCCTGAAAACATAGTGTCATGTAAGTTTGTATTGTTAATATGAACAATTAAATGTATTTTTAATAGGGTCATTTATACCTAATGTTATACGAGATTCTACATGCAAACTACAGAAATATAGGTTATCAAAAATGGAACTTGATGTTTTTCAAAGATAGGAAAAAAGAGAAAATAAACTCTTGGATTTACAACTAAATACTTCATTTTTGGTGCCATGATAAATGGTATTTTTATAATTGAATTCTAATTATTCATTGCCAATATATGGGAATACAACTGATTTTGTATGTTGACAGCACAGTGTAATTTTCTTACATTCATTTATTTATATTAGATTTTTTTAATGTTTATTTCTTTTTGAGAGAGAGAGACAGAGTGTGAGCAGGTGAGGGGAAGGGGTTGGGGGGCACATAATCCGAAGCAGGCTCCAGGCTCTGAGGTATCAGCAGAGCTTGAACTCATGAACCATAAGATCATGACCTGAGCTGAAGTAGGAAACTTAACCAACCCAAGTGCCCCTTAAATTCACTTATTAATTCTAGAAAACGTTTTGTAGATTTTCTAGGATTTCCTACATTAAATTATGGCATCTATGAACAGAGACACTTTTCTTTCTTCGTTTTCATTATATGAACTCCTTCTTTATTTTATCCTGTTGCAGTGGGTGGGACTTCCAGTACTATGCAAAAAGATTAGCCAGAATGGACATCTTTGCCTTGTCCCTAGTCATATGGGGAAAGCACTCATTTTTTTCATGTTGATATGATGTTACCAGTAGTTTTTAGGCAGCTGTTGTTTTTTTTTTCTTTTTTTTTTTAATAGTTTATTGTCAAATTAGTTTCCACATAACACTCAGTGCTCATCCCCACAAGTGTCCTCCTCCATGCCCATCCCCCCCTCCCCCCACATCCATCAGTCCTCAGTTTTTGTCAGCATTCAAGAGTCTCTCATGGTTTGCTTCTCTCCCTTTCCCCCACCATTTCTGCCCTTCTTCTCCCCCTTGTTCCTCCGTCAAGTTCCTCCTAATCCTCCTATACGTGCAAACATATGATATTTGTCCTTCTCTGCCTGACTTATTTCGCTCAGCATAACACCCTCAAGGTCCATCCATGTTGCTACACATGGCCAGATTTCATTGTTTCTCATTGCCATGTAGTATTCCATGGTATAGATAAACCACATCTTCTTGATCCATTCATCTGTTGATGGACACTTAGGCTCTTTCCATGTTTTAGCTATTGTGGAGAGTGCTGCTATGAACATTGGGGTACATGTGCTCCTATGCATCAGCATTTCTGTATCCCTTGGGTAAATTCCTAGCAGTGCTATTGCTGGGTCATAGGGGAGTTCTACTGTTAGTTTCCTGAGGAACCTCCACACTGTTTTCCAGATGGGCTGTACCAGTTTACATTCCCACCAACAGTGTAGGAGGGTAGGCAGCTGTTGTTAATCAGGTTAAGAAAGTTCTCTTGTACTCCTACTTTGCTGAGAGTTGTGTTTTTTTTTTAATCAAGAATAGCTGTCAAATTTTGCCAAACCCTTATGCTATATCTATTGAGATAATTATTACTTATTTTTTAGTTTGTTAAAAAGTTGAATTATATTGATTAATTTTAAAATATTGAATTGGCCTTGTATTTTGGGGATGAACCCTACCTGAACATGATATATTCTTTTCTTCATACATTATAGGATTTGGATTAATATTTTATTGAAGATTTTTTATGTCTATGTTCATGAGGGGTATTGGTCAGTCTTTTTCTTTTCTGCTAATATATATGTCTGATTTTTGTATTAGACTAATACTGGCCTCATAAAAGAATTGGAAGACAGTTTACCCTTATCTGTATTGGGAAGAGATTGTGTTTAATGAACATTACTTCTTCCTCAAATATTTGGTAGACTTCTTCAATAAAGTCTTATGGGATTGGAATTTTTATCTTAAATAGGTTTTAATAAAGAATCCAGTTTTGTTGGGGTGCCTGGATGGCTTGGTCCATGAAGCATCTGATCTTGACTTTAGTTTAGGTCATGATCTCATGGTTTGTAAGATTGAGCCCACATTGGGCTCTGTGCTATTAGTGCAGAACCTGCTTGGAATTCTCTCCCTCACTCTCTCCCTGTAAAAAAATAAATAAACTTAAAAAAAGGGAATATTTAAGAATTCAATTTTGTTAATGGATATAGGACTATTAATGCTATCTATTTTATTTATCAGTTTGGCTTTTATTAAGGTTTTCTACCATTTTTTGTTCTCTCTTTTTTTCCCCTATCTTTATTACTTACTTTCTATTGTTTACTTTAAGTTTGGTTTGAATATCATTTTGTAGTTCTACAAGGCATAAGCTTAAATTATTAATTGGGTATTTTCTTCTACTTATTTAACACCATAAATTTCTATGACTGATTTGTCTACAACCAACCCATTTTGATATGTTGTATTTTCATTTTGATTGAGTTAAAATATGTATAAAATAACCTTCTGATTTATCATTTGACCCTTGGTTTATTTAGAACTGTTTTGTTTTATTTCCAAATATTTGTATTCTCTGAGATAACTTTATATCATTAATTATTTAGCTTAATTCCACTACAGTCAAAAACCATAAAATATAGAATAGATTGTATAGAATTGTATTGAATAGGGTAGTACAAATTATATTAAAATTATTGACTTTTTAAAAAATTACCCAGAATATGGTGTCTCTTGGTCAAGGTTGTATGTGCATCTGATAGAAATCATACTGTGTTGTTGTTGAGTGAAGTATTTTACAAATGTCATTTAGTTGTAATTGACTAATACTATTTTTAGGTCCTTTCTGTCCTTGCTATTTTCCTGTTACTTACATATCAAGTAGTGAGAGAAAACTGTTGAAGTCTTCAAATTGTTTTGTGGATTTGTCTGTTTCTCTTCTCAGTACCATCAGTTTTTTCTTCATATAATTTGAAGTCCTGGTGTTAAATGCATACATATTTAAAATTTTCATGTCTTCTGGGAGCAGTGGCTCCCTTTACTGTTATGCAGTGTTTCTCTCTTCCCCTAATAATATTCCTCCTTCTGAAATCTTTTGGTAATATTAATTCAGCTACTCTTTTTATTGGCTAGCATTTACATATTATCTGTCTCCTTCCTTTTCCTGTAACCTATCAATATCCTTGTGTTTAAAGTTAATTTCTTATACACAGAGGTATTATTGAGACATGTGTTTTTAATCCAGTATCATAACCTCTGTGTTTAACTAATATTTTTAGACCATTGATATTTAATGCAATTACTAAGATTGGAGTAAAATCTAACATTTTTCTATTATCCATTTTTATCTGTATTTTTCCTCTTTTATGACTTTTTAAAAAAGTTCAGTAAACATTTTTTAACTGGATCTATTTTTATCTTTTCTTTAGATTCATTTTTGTGCCACTTATAAATAAAGTTTAAATGATTTCTCTCAGGTTTAAATTATCCATATATATACATATTTTTAAATGTTTATTTATTTATTTTGAGAGAGAGAGAGATAGAGCATGAGCTGGGGAAGGGTAGAGAAAGAGGGAGACACAGAATCCCAAGCAGATTCCATGCTCTCAGCACAGAGCCCATTGTAAGGGTCAAACCCATGAATCGTGAGATTATGGCCTTAGCTAGAATCAAGAGTCTGATGTTTAACTGACTGAGCCATCCACACACACCATCTCAATTCCTTCTCACATCTCTTGTGATATTGTTCTTAATATTTTACTTTCACTTATAATATAAAATCAAAATACATTGTTATTTTTTGTAGCTTAGAAATTGTTATTTTAAAAACAATTCAAAATAAGAAAAATACTATTTTACATTCAATTATTCTAATTCAAGATCTCTTTACTTCTTTGTGTGCATTTGATTTTCACATGATAAATCATACAGTTCTGGTCAAAGAACTTCTGTAGCATTTATGGTAATTAATTCCCATGGATTTTGTTTTATCAGAACGTTCTTATTTATAAATTATTTTTCAAAGATATTTTCACTGGATAAAGTATATTTTATTGACATATTTTCTTTGTTTTTCGTTGTTGTTTTGTCTTTTAATTTTTTTCTTTTAGTATTTAAATTCCCAACCCATTATCTTTTGACTTGTATATTTTTGAAGGAAAAATATAATTAATATTTTTGTTGTTTTTCTTTCTTCTTGGCTGCTTTCACAATTTTTTTTTTTGTTTTCAGTAGTTTGACTAAATTACTACTGCCTAGGTATGTGTATATGTATATTTGTATATGTTCATTTTGTGTGCTCTTTTCTATGAGTTTCTCAGATCTATATTTTGGTTTTTGTCACCAATTGTAAAATATTTCAGAACCTTATTTCTTCTGCTCATTCTTTCTCTCTTCTCATTTAACAATTACAGTCATACATGTGCTAGAAAGTCTGGTATTATTTTGCTGTTCTCATATGTTCTGTTCCTGTAAGGAGTTTAGGCAAACCACTACAAAGTTAGAAGGAATAGAGACTATCCTTATTTCTGAAATAAATTTTATATTTAGGTGGTTTCCCAAACCAATCTCAGGTTCAAAACTTTCTGGAACAAATTACAGAACTCACTAAAAGCTATTATACCCACATTTACAATGCATTACAGGGAAAGAATACAGATTAAAATGAGCCAAGGAAAGAAGAAAACAAGAGAGTCGGGGAAGTACCATATATGGGGATTCTATTGTCCTCTCCCCATGAGCTGGGAAAAGTTACTTTTATGGCACCAGAATATTGGCAAACAGCCAAGCTTCCTGAGTATCAATGTCCAAAAATGTTATTGGGGCTTATAATCATCACATAAGCATGATTAGTTGATCAATTGTCCTCATGTCAATCCTAACCTCCAGATCACTAATATCGTGTGTTCTATTGGCCTTAGGCAAACAAAGACACTATTATCTGGTAGAACATTCCAAGAGCTTAGATATTACTTCTCTGAAGCTAAAGGCGAAGACCAGACTGCAATTCGGCCTAGGTTAAGGTTAAATTTTTCTTCTTCTTCTTTTTTTTAAAATTCTTTACTATACAACTTGATTTTGTTCTTGTTTTCTTTCATTCTTTTCTTATTTTTTGTTTTTCTTTTTTCATTAGTTTTTTGGTTTGTTTGTTTGTTTTGTTTGTTTTTATTTTTTTATTTTTTGTTTCCATCTGGGTATTTCTATCAAATTCTCTTCAGGTTCACAATTCTTTTTTCTGTTTTGTCAAGTCCACTGATGTATCCTTGAGGTATTCTTCAATTCTGTTCTGTGTTTTTCATTAGTATCTCTTTTTAATTGTTTTCTATAGTTTCCACTATTGCTGAGTTGGCTCATTTGATCTTGAATGTCATCAGTATCTCCAGTAGACCCTTTAACATGTTCATTGTAGCTATTTTTTGTGTCACTTGTCCGTTTCAACACATGTATCTTATCTGAGTCTGGTCCTCTATCTCTTTTTAACATCTTTTCATTTCTTTTATATGTCTCCTAATTATTTTTTGAGGACCACACATTTTATGGAAACAACAGACACTAGGTGCTGAAGTGGATAGTGTTTATGCAAAGAAATATTATCCCTTTAATTCTACTATAACTTCAGTGGAAAGGTTTCAGGTAGAAGCTGAACTAGCTCAGCTAGCAACTAGGGGATTAACTGTTGCTTCACTGTAACACAACCTCTAAATTCCTAAAGTGCTACCTTCTGTTTAGAGTGGATGTTTCATTTACCTCAGCAACTGTTTGATTCCGAATTTTAGCTCTTCTCTTTGTGCTTTACCTCAGAGAAGCCTTCTTTGTTCCTTTTTGTTCTTGTCCCTCTATCAGACGTTTGGCTTTAACTTGGTGCATGAATTGACTAACATGTCCTGAGAAGTTAGTATTGGAGGGGTGTGTTTTTCTTCTTCTTCTTTTTTTCTTCTAATTAATCCTTAGTTTTAAGCAGGCACTCTATCCCTGTGTCTTGAAGGCATAGGCATTTCAGTTCCTCTGCCCCGCTCCTACCTCTGGTTATAATCCGCTTAATACTGCCTTTTCCCAAGAGAAGAAATCTTTCATTTCTTAACCTGCACATGGTTTCTGCTGCTGCCTTCCAGTTCTACACCATGATAGGCACTTCACAGAACTGTTTCCAACCTTTTTTGTGAATACCTAGTGTTCCTTGAGGAAAAACAGCATGCAAGCGCCTGGGGAACCCTCCCCAATTCTTCCCTTCCTCCCAGTGGTAATCACTATTTTCCAGCCAGCACTCGGTCATCACCAATGAGTCAGCTATTTTAGTTGTACATTTCCTACTGGTATTAAATTGTCTCCACTGAAGATGAGCACATTCCTTGCTCAGTTACCTCAGCTGTCTGAGTGCTTTGATAAATGTAATACATTTGAGGGGTTCTTGGGTGGTTCGGTTGGTTAAGCGGAACTTCAACTCAGGTCATGATCTCATAGTTTGTGGGTTCGAACTCTGCGTTGGGCTCTGTGCTGACAGCTCAGAGCCTGGAGCCTGCTTTAGATTCTGTGTCTCCCTCTCTCTCTGGTCCTCCCCAACTTGTGCTTTCTCTCTCTCTCAGAATAATATATACATATTTACTTTGGTACAATTTGGTACATTTTTAGTCTGGTTCATTTTCATTGTATGTGAAGGCAACACTTCTAGCTCTTTCTCTCCTGGAGTAGAAGGCAGAGCAGCCAATAATATTTTAAACTATTAAAAATTAATATGATGACTTGAAATTAAATGCAGAAAATTTAGCTATTATAAAGAAAGGAACCACTCTCCTTAGTCAGAGCAGGAAAATGTTTCTCATTATGTTATAGTCTTTGTTTCTATCCCTGACATGAGTCTTGGAGACTGAGCACAAAACTGAGCCAAGATACCAAGGCATTAGGCCAGAATGAAAGTACATCTGCTCATTTGAAGATGTGTATGACTCTCTTTAGATCTTCATAACTCTACAAAATAAGTGACCAGACATTCCACAGTATAGCTAGTTCTAGAGAATCGGGCACAAACACTATGAATGCATGCCAACAAGGAGGAAAGTGTGTACTGCAAACAAAGCCTGCTCAATTTGAGACAGACAAGAATAGGAGAGTAAGCCATGTGTTACTTTTTAAATTATTTTTAAGAAACAAGTAAGATTAACTGGTTCTAAAAGAGTGAGGGAGGGAACTCAGCTCATTATTAAGACTGGTTCTTACAGTGAACTATGGAGCACAGGCTGTGTCTTCCCCGAGGGAGCACTACTGGAAGTGGATGCATGCAGGAAAGCCATGAGGCTGGGGCAAGACCCATCAAGTTTCTGAGTTTCTATGCCCATATCCCTACCAGAACAAGACTGTCATTTTACTTGGTGATTATGAGATTCACCCACCCTGTCTCTTATACTGCTGCTGATTCTAGACTCAATTCTGTGTTCTCAGAGTTAGGGCTCTGTTTTCTCCCTTCCCTGAAGTTTATCTAAAAAAAAATGCATGTCTTTTCAAAAGCTGTTTAAGAAGCACGATTTTAGAGCTAAAATATGGGGAAAATCTGGTTTTACAATTTAAACTAAATTCCATCAAGGTGAAGAACATGCTAAGACAGAGTCCTTTAACCTTTTTTCAACTGACAAAATTATTAGAAAAAAAACAAGGGAAGAAACACAGGACTGAGGGATTTGTAGAACAATAGTTTGCAGCTGCTTTTGTCCTAAAGAAGATGAAATGAAAACAAAGTAAATTATTGGCTTCCTAGTTTGAGGTTTAAGTTCAGGTTCAAGCTTCCATATTTGTCCTTTAAACCAAAGAGAGACATATTATACTTCCTAGTTCCCTCCCCACCATCAAATAAAGAATTGCCCTGCTAGGCCCAGTATCATTTCCTCTTCCCCAGGAGACAAATCTCCATGGATTGTATCACTCAGAATCTCTTGGTTTCTAGTTTTCAGTTTGCTTTGACTTATGGGAGTCTCTAGTTGGAGATTAGAAGATAGAAGGAGACATCATGATGGCTAAGTATTTGCCCAATCTTCCTTGCTTAGTTGTTAGTCTGGCAGTGCCTGTGTTCTTTCACAGTCACAGCCACTCTTAGGTACTTCCTGTGACATCCCACAGTCTTCATTTGGTCCTGGTAATGTCCAACATGGGATCCTCCACTATTTCCTTCAAGCTTAAGGTGATAACCTCTTTCCATTTTTTCTCACCCACAAATGCCTTGCCACCTTTGTTGGTTTATCTTGCATATCCTTCTGAAAATTACCCCTTAAAAAAATGTTCCCCTCAGAGAAACACCTTTTGAGCAGTGGTTAATTTATATTTGTTTCAATTTGTGTTTTTTTCTCTAACGTATTTATTACTTAGTTTCTCAGAGAGTGCTTCCTGTTTGCTATATTTTTCTTTTTGACATAAATGCCACTTGATGCTGTAGATCTCTATCTCTTTATCTCACTCAGAGCTCTGGATCTGTGTTATCACCACAGCTAGCTCACTCTGGGGATGGGGGTGTCATTTTAAAATTCTTTTACATGTAAGAATAAATTTCCTTCTGGGAGCATAAATGAGAATGGACCTTATGTTATACACCAGGTAACACTCTTTCATATTCTCAGGAAGTAGCAGCTCAGAGTTTTTAACCAGTAGGCTTCAGTATTGTTGAAAAGCCTTTACAGTCAGCTTTAAACATTTGCTCTTTATCTAGCAGGTATATTTTTAGCTCTCTGCTCATAACTCAGAAAGAGGAGTTAAATTCCTACTCTAGAATCCCCAGTAGTAAATTTGAGGACACTAAACTTTCTATGACACCTCTGATTTTTATGTCATCATTATCTTTATAGCCTGGCCTTTGAAGGGACTGGTAATTCTAAGGGACTTGGCCTCTTTTGCGATATCAATATGTTTAAAGAGACAAAATTGTGCTCAATAAATAATATATATGCTATATTAAAATATAAAAAGATATTTTTGACATGAACTGTACTATAATTTAAAATGTTTAAATCCGTATTAAAAATATAAGTATATAATGTATATCTATTATATACTATATAACATATAACAGAACTCTCTCAAAATTGATGAAATAACCAGCCCATATAATAAGGTTAAAAAATACACTATATACAATATAGCAAGGCTAAAAAATATAATAAGGTTAAAAGTACTGTAAATGAGTAAGTTTGAAGTTTGGATGTTACCAAACACTATTATGCCCATGAGAGGAGCAATGCTTAGATTATGTCTCAACCCTCATACTACCAATGGGACCGAAAATATTAGATAACAGCAGAAAAGAGATATATTGCAAACTGATTACGTCTGCTCATATTTTCTTGTCAGATTTAAGTTTCAAGACTAAGAATGGCCTTTGTAGTTTCTCCTCAGTGCTGCCCAGTATAATCTATGTGTAGTCTTGCCTTTGCACAAGTAGCTGCCATTGAGAAGAACAGCAGGACCTGGAGATGCCCTTTAACATGTTATCATAATCTTATTTTCATTAGAAAACTAGTAATGTAACTCATTTGTAAAGGCCATCGGATAATGTCTTACACTCTGACTATTCAGACTCTTCCCTCTCTACCCCTGATGGGGATTTATTGAGGAGAGGGCATGTGCTAATGACGAGATGATTCCAGTCCTTAAAAGACAGATGAAAAGTTCTCCTCTTTTTTTTTAATTTTTAATTGTTTTAATTTCTGAGAGAGAGAGAAAGACAGCATGAGCAGGGGAGGGGCAGAGAGAGAGGGAGACACAGAATCTGAAACAGGCTCCGGGCTTTGAGCTGCCAGCACAGAGCCGGACGCGGCGCTGGAACCCACGAACCGTGAGATCATGACCTGAGCCGAAGTCCGATGCTTAACCGACTGAGCCACCCAGGTGTCCCGAAAGTTCTCCTCTTAATACATTAATTTAAACTAATTCAGAGCATAATAAACTGAATGTTTCACAACAAAACTTGGGTTGTTTTGTAAAAATTTAATAATATTGTTTCAGCAAGCATTTCTCCATTAAAATAAATAAATAAATAATAAGACAAAACCAACCAAACAAACAAACAAAAAAACCAGTTCAAATAAATTAAGGTTGGGCCAGATAACGTATATTTTTGTTATTTTATATTTTGTTGTTTCCAAATACTATTTATTTAACTGATAATAAATTTGGGGAGTATTTTGAATTAGTGGTCACCTTAAATAATTTCACTTTGTTTTCTATGTATATTTGGAAAGTACAATTTTACATCTACTTCAAAAATCCAACTGAATGTAAATTGCATATAAAAGTTTCTCCATAATTTAGAATATCTCATTTCATAAACATATTTCCCAATATGCTGTCTGGAATTAGAAAATCTAAAGCACTTCTGATTTTTATGTTTCCAGGCTAGAGTTATTGTAATCACAGAAAGTACTTGTGCTTGCAAAATAACACTTAACCATTACTGAGATGGGAGATATATTTATAAGTTCTGCCATTAAGTTGAATCTAAACTTGGGATTTTTCCCCCCTCTGGCTTATAGCAACTGCTATGATCATATGCACAAAATTGTGACTTGGAATTAAACACGTGTGTGTGTGTGTGTGTGTGTGAGAGAGAGAGAGAGAGAGAGAAAGAGAGAGAGAGAGAGAGAGAGACAGAGACAGAGAGCAACAGAGAGAGAAGAAAAGGAAGGCTGAGGAAAAGACAGAGAGAAAAACTGATTTCTAGAGAAATGGTAGAAATAATACAAGGTGATAGACCAAATTTGAAATAACAGTGGTTTCAGAAGTCGCATCAGATAACAAGAAAAAGAGAGTGCTGGGGTGTGTGGGTGGCTCAGTCAGTTAAGCATCCGACTTTGGCTCAGGTCATGATCTCATGGTTTGTGGGTTCGAGCCCCGCGTCGGGCTCTGTGCTGACAGCTAGCTCAGAGACTGGAGCCTGTTTTGGATTCTGTATCTCCCTCTCTCTCTGACTTTCACCTTCTTGAGCTGTCTCTCTCTCTCTCTCTCTCTCTCTCTCTCTCTCTCAGAACTAAATAAAACATTAAGAAGAAAAAAAGAAAGAAAAAGAGAGTGCTCATACCAGTTGAAGACAGTATACTTTCCATTGTCCCTATTATTTCAATATAGCACCTGTGAATAAAACTCTTCACTTTATGGCTAATAAAAAGCATTTTCTTCAAACACAGACCACAATTAATGTACAGTTTTCATGACTTGTAAAATAGGAAGCTTTTCTAAGAATAATCTCATAGATTGTATTAAAACTATTTTACACTATGAACCTTGATTATTTTAAGTACTTGAGGATATTTTTATTCAGAGCACACATATTGTTATTGTTAATTTTAAAGACAATATATTTATTGAATAGAAAACTTCCATACTATGATATATGCTGTGAAGGTAATACTGTATAAGATATTTATAAACATCTTCAAACTATTAGTACTTTTTAATACTGTTTTATACTATATAAAATGTCCCATTTCTTGTTATGGACTCATCACAGTAACTGTGTTAGTTATTCCCAATAGAGAGACTGCCTTTTGGAGGTTCATTAAATTGTTGAGGGTCTCACTGATCCAGGAAGGTTAGACCATAACCTTGGCCTCTGTCACCTACTTCAAAGGCTCTTGATACAATCTCACACAGGAGGACCAAACTAATGATAGTATCACTAAGCATACATCACACAAACATTAAAAACATAACAGTGTTTATTGACTAAAAGTACAGTTAATAAATATGCATAAGAAAACAGGAATAATTCCAGGTGTAAATTTATTTCTATAGTTTATTTATTTAGAAAATATTTATTACGCAACCATTATATGTTAGATCCCATTGTAGGTAATAAATATTCTATAGAAACATATAAGACACATAAATCTTTGCCTCCTAGAGTGCACATTCCAGTGGACAAATCATACGCAAGAAAAGTTAAACATCTATTATGGTGGATAGTGGATGGTGATAAAAATTAAAAATAATAAAGGAGGAAAGGGGAAGCTTAAATATAACAAATAGTGGCCAGGACCTTAATAAGAGGTATATTCTGAGAAAAAAAAAAACCTTGAAGGAAGTGATACCTATGTAGATTTGTACGTGAATCAGCCAGTGTTTAACCAGAGAGAGAAAAAACCAGTGGGAAATATGTTTTAAGATATTTGTTGAAAGGGGGTTGGCTAGGAAAATCTGAAAACAATACAGAAGGCAAAAAAGGACAATGGAACTTTTGTGCATGAGCTGAAGCTGCTATCCAGAAGAAAATGTCTTCCTCCTTTGGGGTGTCTCAGTTTACTGACTCAAGCCCACTCAGATTTTCTGGAATTATCTCTCTTACTAAAAGTCAGCTGACTCTGGACTTTAATCATATCTAACTTTAATCATATCTGTAACAAAATATAGGTATAATATCACCTAGATTAGTGTTTGGTTAGCTTACAAGGGACTATAGTTTCACCAGTTTGATACATCATACAAAGCAGCACCCTGGGGGTAGAATTCAAGGCAGAGGGACAAGTCAGTAACAAGGTTCTGTAAGAGCAAACTTAGCTTCTTACTTTAATACCAGGAAAGCCAATGACTCTTGTGTGGAGTGAATGAGACTGACAACTGTGGGAGATGAGAAGTCAGAGACATAACTAGCAAGCCAGACTGATGCTGCGTTTTGTAAGTTATAGTAAAGAGTGGCACTTGTACTCTCAGTGATAAGGTGAGATATTTCCACATCCTGAGCATAATTGATAAGATCTGAGTTATACTTTATGCTATTGCTCTGGTGACTCTGTTCCGACTAGATGAATGAGAAGAACAAAATCAATGGGAAGCTAGACAATAATCCATGGTGGTTCGAGAATGGTGCAAAGTTTTATATTTTCTTTGTATGTTGAAAGCAGACCCATGAACATTTTTCTGATGGGCTAGATGAGACAGTGATCTTGATATTCTGGCTAGAGGAACTAACTGGAAGAATGGAGCTGACACTAATTAAAAAGGACAAGACTACAGCAGCCTTAGAGAGGAGATATGAAGAGCTCAGTTTTGTATTTTTGCATATCAGATGCCTATTAGGCATTCAGAATGAGATACCAGATCTGTGGTTTGAACTTCAGAGAATGGATGGAAGTTGAGATTCACCAGCTCATGGATGTTACCAAAAGTTGTCAGTCTGAATCAGAAAATGATAAGGAGATTAAGGCATTGATTTGGGTTTTTTGATTATTAATTGTATCTTTTTCATTGTTTTTAAACTTCTTTTGACTTCTGATTGATTTTCAAAGAATTATACACTCACAATAATTTGAGACGTTCCATAATGTATAAAAAGACATAAAAATCATTCTGAATCTCACCACTTAGTGGTGAATGATATTACAGTTTTGGGATATTTTATTCCCCCAATTTGTTCCTATATATTTTATTTCATCAATTACTTGAAATCACAGAATATATGAATTTTCAAATCATTTTGCATCAAATTACATTTAAACATTTCTTTAATGATGGCTTGATAATCTAGTTTATAATAAATAACCCGTCAGCTATTGTTTTCATTTATTTTTTCTCTACTCTCTGTTATAAATATGGTAGAAATGATTGTCCTTATGTATTGTTTTAATAATAAGCATATATCATCAAAGACATTGTTATACAGACATAGTCACAATTTTCATACACTCAATAACTAACACAGGAGTTTGATAGTATGGTCCATGGTATTGTTAGCCTGAAATGCTAGTTTATAAACAAAGATCTAGATTATAAAGAGTGCCTTAAGTAATAAATACACAGAAACCAGAAATGATGTGCTGTAAATGAAAAGAAATCATCTCTTTTCAGCAAACTTAGGCAATCAGGGATGATTAAAATAGCCTGTTTACTGCTGCAGGAAGATACAGTATCTGTACAATTTAGACGACCTACTTCCTAGCAATAAATGAGAAAAGCTGCTTAAATATGTGTGTCACTTAAGATAGAGAAAATGGTGTTTAGAAACTTTTTTATCTTCCTATTTCATGGGAAGAAAAGTTCTCAGACATCCTCAAACTTATTCTCACAAGACATGCATCAAAGACCTAATTCTCAACACACCAATTTCTGAGCTTTAAGTTACCAAAGACTCTTCTATCCCTAGTGAGCAATTTCTACTTTTGCAAAATGGCAGAAAATGTCACATTTGACAACTACTCACAGAAATCAGTTTCACTCAAAAAAGGCTATTTGTGAAAGAAATTCATACACATACTGAGTCCTGTTGAAATCTAAAATGAGATTAAAAACAAACCTACTTGAGTTCTTTGAGACCTTTTCACTCCATTGCCCTTTGGTTTTCTACATCATTAGTGTTCGGGTTCTGCTGGATTCCCTTCCTTTCCTAGCTGCTGGTTATTGCCACTTTGATCCCTGCATGAAAGTGTCCAGTATGTAATGAGTCAATTTAATTTGGTAGCTCATCTAGGAAATTCTTTTTTTTTTTTTCAAAATTTAAATTAATATTTTAGATCCTTATTAGTACTGGGGCAATTTTGCTCTTTCACCAACGAGTGAAACTGCTTTAATGAGACTGCTGCTAAATGAATCCTGGATGAGCAAAAGATTGCTTCTAAAATCATTTGTTTCCTATACCCCACCGATATAGAATAGGGAGTAATATTTCCTTGAAGATAACAACAGTGCTGAATGAAAAACAAATGTTAACTTCATTAATATTTAATTGCAAATGGCAATCTACCAATTGAAACTACAGCTAGAAAAAAATTACTTTAGAGTAAATATAACTAAAGCTGAAAATCAAACTCATGTGTTTAACAAGCAATCAGCTTAAATAGCTATAAATTCTCTAGTAAAATTTTGTTCAGGAGAAAGAAAATAATTATGTTAGATGCTATCCATACATGGAGAACTGTGTTAGTTTATCCACCTTGTTAATGTTATACGTGATACAATGATATAATACAGTGATATGTTATCTACATGAAAATCAGAAGGGTCCTGAAGTTGTAATTCCATTAAATATGTGTGCAAACAAACCATCTCAAACAATAAGCTGAAATTGAACTATATGCAAAAACTAAATCAAATGTAAAAACAGGGAAAGATCAAAATGAGTAAAATTACCCCAGAAACTAAAGTAAGCATGCAGACTAATTAATATTTTCTTGGGCTTATATGACAGTCACTTATTAGTTACTAGTGTATTTCATTTCCTCTGGCAGTTTACTATTAGAACTCATATTTTTTATGAGACAAACTGATCATGCTGTGTTTTTAGGCAAATGAGTTTTAATTTCAAAATGAAAATATTTATTTTCTTTTACTAAAATAGGCTTGCCCTTTTCCAAGTGGAAAAACTTCAATAGGAGAAAGATTCTAGAGTTTATTAATAATGCTTTGAAAAGAAAAGCATGAAAAATGATTTTCATGAGAGAGACAGACAGACAGAGAGAATGGTATATCAAAGGATACAGAAGATTTGTAGAGAAATCTGAGTTCACTTTGTGAAACTGGGTGAACTGCTTACCTCAGAGAGTCAAATTTTCATCATCTGTGAATGAGAGAATTGGATTCGATACCTTCTGAGTCTCTTTCTACTAGCTCTCAGGTTTAATAATTCTATGAAAGTTGTGAAGCTCTGTCATTCAAGCATTCAACAGTGATGGCTTCAGCGAGGGATGCGGTGGTGGGGACTAAAGAGTTCGGTGGTAAGTCAAGTGGCAGTGACCTCATGTGGAATCTGCCTTGGCTTCTCACAAGGCTATGTTGGGGCTTGAGCAAGATCATCTTTATGTTAGTGTTTTGGGTATTGTAACCCCCTAAACAAATACAGGTTATAAGCAGAGTGCTTAATCATCTCTGGAGTCTAAAATCTTATTTTTATAAAGTGTGTTAAAACTACTCTTGTACTGTTACTGAGCCATCCAGGATTATAGCCCTGGAGAAAGTCAGGAAGTTCAAAGTAGAAATAAGGAACAAAGCTAGGTACAGATGAATAAAACAATTGAAGCTCAAGTACTGATTTTGGCAATTGGTAACCATAAAATCTTGAACAAATAACTTTCCCTTTCCAGACCTCAATATACTCACCTATAAAGTGAGGATAATAAGATCTACATCATAAAGGCACAGTGAACTCACATGAAAACATCTAGCATATGTTTTATAGGTGGATGTTTCTTAAATTTTATGGAATCCTCAACTTCTCTCTCACCCTTACCATCTTACCCATTTGTCATAGAAATTTGTTAAATCTAGTTCATAAATATCTCCCAAAATTCACCTTCCTCTTCAATTCTACTGCCAACAGTTTTGTTCGAGCCTTTATTATCAATTTTATGAACAGATAAAATAAACTCCTAACATTTTGCTTTCAGTGTTTCCATCTTGTAATATATTCTCAACTTGGCTGTCAAAATTACCTTTCTAAACTGGGTATATGATCATTCCACTCCTCTGCTTTAAAATTTTGGATTAGGAAAAAAGTAGAATATGGATCTTCCTTCCTCATCCCTGTATTCCCTTTTCAAATGAACTTCCAAATAACTCACCTATCTGTGAAATTCGTTACCTTAACCTGTGTTATGACTTTTCATATTTGGTATCAGATTATTTTTCCAATTTTCATATTGTTGCCTTAGTTTCCGGGTAGGCATTCCACGCAGTTAATCCTCTACAAGTACACTCAGCTCTTTCATATGAACATGCTTCTACATCTGGCATTACTTCTACCGGGGATCTCTGAAACTCTCGAGTTCAAAACTTCTATTCCTTCAAGAATATGCCTCATTATTACATTACCTTTGTTCTTGAACCTTGGCTGAAACCCTAAGGAAAATTACACATACTTTAAAAAATGTAAGATGGTGCCACTGATTATTGGATTATAGTGAAATTTTTTGATTCACATGTTTTTGCTTTTGTTTTTGTTTTTTTCTTCCAAGCATCTCTCTGAGACTAAGAGCAATTTCACATGCCTCTTTAGACTCTCAAATCCTCTCTGTACTGATTGCTGCACTATAGAATCAGAGATCTGAAACATTTGTTTAAAAGAATGAATTACTTCTATGAAATTTGTTTATGGCCTATGATTTTCTCTTAAAATTCAGGAATTTAAGTGGTGGGCTATAAGGGCTGGGTTTTTGTTTGTTTTGTTTGTTTAATTAGGAATTTAAGAGTCCATAAGTCTCTTAAATAAGGCCATTCAAATCTTACCAAGGAATAAGTTATCAGCTTTATGAATTAAAAAAAAAAAGACTATATACTGGAAAGTTCTCAAGAGCATAGAAATAATTCTTGATTACCTTCACTAAACATGATAAAATAGCAAAACTAAAATATCTAAAAACCTCTTAATCACCTACCACTTCTGCTTTCCTTCATGCCTACTCAACTACTACTCAACTACTGCAATTGGGTTTTTGCTGTTAACTTATCATCTTATAGCAGTTAACATTTTTCATGTTAGTAAACACAGGATGTTTTTATCCTCACCCGATGCAATTGACTACTTTCGTTATCTTAAAGATTTCCATTTTTTTTTGTCTTTTCTGACATTACATTATTCTGTACTTGTTTTCATTTCTCCACCAACATTTCCAAAATTCTTTGATGCCTCCTTCTCTATATATTGGCCTGAATAAGGGCTCAATCACAGTCTTATTAACAAAAATCTGATAAAGGGATATCATTTCACATATTGACATAAAACATATAAGTAGATGATTGACAAATTCATGTGTTGTGCTATAACTTTTCTTCTAAGTTTCATTCTAGAGTTTTCTACATGGATATCTCTTAAATATTTCAAGAAATAACATTTATTTATGTCTTCCCTTTACCTCATTTTGCCTCCTTTAATTTCTTTAATATTTATTTGTTTGTTTATTTATTTATTTAGGACAAAGAGCGTGTGTGAGTAGGGGAGGGGCAGAGAGAGAGAAGACAGAGGAACCCAAGCAGACTCCCCGCTGACAGCAGAGAACCTGATGCAGCACACCAGCCCAGGAACTGTGAGATCATGACCTGCTCCAAGGTCAGATGTTTAACCACCTGAGCCACCCAGGCACCCCTCAGCTTACCTCTTTTAAAACTAAGGAATATTGAAGAGCACCTGGGTGGCTCAGTCCATTAAGCGGCTGACTTCAGCTCAGGTCCTGATCTTGAGGTTCATGGGTTGGAGCCCCATGTAGGGCTCTGTGCTGAGAGTTCAGAGGCTGGAGCCTGCTTCTGATTCTGTTTTTCTCTCTCTACCCCTCCCCAACTCATGTGCTGTCTCTCTCTCAAAAATAAATAAAATATTTAAAAAATAAAGAAAAAAACCCCCAAGGAGTAGTGACTCTAAATTGTGTATTCTCTCAACCTTAACAGTGAATACTGGCATTTGCCATAGACTGGATCCTGGAACTCCAAACTTTATTCCTTTCCACAGCAGCCACAGTGACATTCTTAAATAAATACCTCTTAAATGCCTCTCTACTCATTAAATACCTTCAGAGGCTCTCCATTTAATTAAGAATAAAAACAACATTTGTTTTTTGTCATTGTCTACAAGGTTCTTAGTTATCTTACACTTTCTCAACTCTCTAGTCTTTAATGTTCCTTCCCTCTCCCCTAATCATCTTTAAATTCATCCTTGCCTCAGGGCCTTTGGGCATAGTCTTCCTTCTGTGTACTTCCATTGAAGCTAACCCTTGTCATCTTTCAGATCTCTATGTAAATGATACCAACTCAAGCATTCATTGATTATCGTAAGTAAATGAGCCTGTCTTCCTAGCTCTGTAACTTAGTAATATTCACACACTAATTAAAATTTCAATGTATTATTCTACATATGTCTCTTTTTTTTTTTTTTTTTTT
>NW_027530890.1:236980-347160 GCF_008692635.1 Crocuta crocuta
TACTCGGGGTGCCTGGGTGGCTCAGTCGGTTAAGTATCCAACTTGGGCTCAGGTCATGATCTTGCACTTCATGGGTTCTAGCCCCGCATCGGGTTCTGTGCTGACAGCTCAGAGCCTGAAACTGCTTCTGATTCTGTGTCTTCCTCTCTCTCTGTCCCTCCCTCACTCGTGCTCTGTCTCTGTCTCAAAAATAAATAAGTGCATTCAGCTTACAATTTGAAGATAAAAAAAATAAAGGTAAGTATAAACAGGAGTGTGCCTGCTTGGTTAACACCTTTCTAATTATGCCAGTTTATGTCTCCAAAAGTCCTCTTACATTGTAGCGGGTGGGAGAGCACAGAAAACTATAGAACGTGAGTATATACTCATAGAAGTTCTATGAAGTAGGTGTTATTTATATAGGAATTTATGGAACATTGTGTATAGAAAGATTATACAGTTTGTTCCTATGCTTTGGATTAGAGTAGTCACAAAAATCTACATCATGCATTCTGAACCAGAATACTGCAGTACCTTTGAAAAGGTCTACAATCTCCTTAACTAATTTCAGCAGAATTTCGGATAACGGGGGTTCCCTGTTACTACATGGGATCAAGATCCCACGTGAAAAATAGCTTACTGTTGATATGTTTTGATGATACTTAATGTTAGAGAAGGAAAAATTTTAGAAGTTGTAGTATTTCTGCTTCTACTAGTTACTCATAAGTATTTGCCAAATTCTCAAAACAACCATCAAAAAGATAGAGTTTCCTTTTTTAAAGAGTAAAACTTTTATTTAACTACTTACTACTGATTTTCAAGTTTCTGTTAGTTTCTACACAATTGCATGTACAGTTGTCAGACGTGTTAAGCAATAGAACTTAAATTGATGAGACTTTAAAAACATCTGAACATGCTGACTAGTGCAGTTATTTAATGTGAAAAGAACAAGAAATAAATCTGCCCAATCTAGTTGAAGGAGAGAGGAAAGCAAACAGTAAAAAGAGATTTTTTATATTTCTCCAAAATAATGAGGGTGAAAATGAATACTCACTTCAAAACAAGAATATATGTGTGTATATATATATTTAAATTAAACCTTATCTCTTCAGTATAACCATATTGGCTACTGACTTGAGAGCAAGCATTTTATTTGTACATAAGAACTGTAATGTGAATGAAAGATAAGAAAAAAGTCTGAAGACATGTTAATAATCATAAGCTCTGCATGCTCTGAAGATTTAGCCAGAACCCAGTAGGATATGGAGATACTTATAAATATGGTCTTTATTGTTAAATCATGAGAAAACTGTAACAAAATATTTCCAAAAAGATTAAATTGAAAGATTCTTCTGGAAAAAATATTTAGATTAAATACGTAGTACAGACTCACTTTGTGTAAATATAGCTATACACATTTTTATATTTAAGCATTGCCTTACTCTAATCAGGAGGAGAAAATTTTAAACAAAGTTGGGATTTCAGATTAAGTTCCATGTTCAACTTGATCCCTCAGGAAGCTCTGGAGAGTAAAGTGCACCCCACAGTTTATCTGTCTAGAGGCAAAGGAGCTGGATTTTACAATTCCAAATCTGTCAGTGTTTGGCTACAACCACTCTGGGGGGATGAATATGGAAAAAAATTCCCAATTATTTCTGCCTTCTCATCCACAGGCAGCTCCAGTGCTCAAGGGTATTCATGTGAATAAATTTACAAGTGCAAACTCTTAACTTCAAAGCACACAGATGCTGGTGGAGGAGCTCTGACCTGGGAGAGTGGTCCATGGGGATGGGGGTGAGCCAAGAGGGCACCAACACTGTCAACTGTACAAAAAACTTTTATTAAAATAATCAACTTGTATGGTTCTCTCTAACAAACTCACCCACTGCTAATTATAGGATCCATTTTAATATATGACAGATGATGGAGAAGTGAATTAAAAGAGCATTTTAAAATATTAGAATGGGAGGGGTGCCTGGGTGGCTCAGTTGGTTAAGCATCTGACTTTGGCTCAGGTCATGATCTTGTGGTTTGTGAGTTCGAGCCCCACATCGAGCTCTCTGGTGTAAATACAGAGCCTGCTTTGGATGCTCTCTCCCCCTTTCTCTTTGCCTCTCCCCTGCACGTGTGCTCTTTCTCAAACATAAAATAAACATTTAAATAAATAAATAAAAGATTGCAATGGGAAAAATACTTAATCCACATAAATTAAAATCAAATGTCTTCCATAATCTGGGATTAAAAAATACATTATTCACATACCTAAAGTCCAAATTCTGTCAATGAAACTACTGGATATTGTATAATATGGTTGAATTGACCAAGTGCTAAAAACCACAGCTAATGTGGAGATCTATGCGGTATTCCTAACAAGATCATTCAGAGTATCCTCTGAGGAGCTGTGTTCAAGTTTACTGGAATATTTTTTGCGGATGTTTTTTTAAGAAATTCTTCTTATCAGAACTGTGGGACATTTTTGAATTTTAAAAACCATGAGTCTTTTTTTTAAACTTTTATTTAAATTCCAGTCAGTTAACATATAGTGTAAGTGTACACTACAGTGATTCAACACCTTCATATAACACCCAGTGCTCTTCGCAAGTGCCCTGCTTAATACCCATCACATATTTAACCCATCTCCCCTACTCTGGCAACCATCAGTTTGTTTTCTATCGTTAGAAGACAAACTATAGTTTGTCTATAGGGTTTTTTTTTTTTATAGTTAAGAGTTTATTTCTAGGGTTGCTTCTCTCTTTCTTCTCCCTTCCCTTCACTCATTTGTTTTGTTTCTTAAATTCCACTTCCTGTTTAATCCATTCATCAGTTGATAAGCACTTGGGCTGCCTCCACAACTTGGCTACTGTACATGATGCTGTTAAAAACATCAGAGTTCATGTACTCCTTTGAAATGGTATTTTTGTATTCCTTGGGTAAATACCCAGTGGCACAATTTCTGGATTGTAGGGTAGTTCTATTTTTAACTTTTTGAGGAACCTTCATATTGCTTTCCAGAATGGCTGCACCAGTATGCATCCCCACCAACAGTGCACGAGGGTTCCCCTTTCTCCACATCCTTGCCAACACCTGATGTTTCTTGTGTTGTAAAAATATCAGTCATTTAAAGAGAAAAATAAACATTTTTTAGTAATTTCATACTAAATGTTCTAATTATGGTTTTTCTGAAAATGCAACATTAAAGCAATTTGAAGTACCAGTTCTATGATCTTCATTATTAGCAGTTGAACCATGACTACCTTGTTCTTACAAAATCATGAAGTCATTTATTTATTTAACAAATACTTAATTCATAAGTGCTAACTGTGTTAGGCAATATACTAGGTCACAGACACACAGGGATTAATGAGAACTATATTCTGCCTTCATGGAGTTCACAGTTCTTGTGATGATCAGTATCCCATTCTGGAATTTAGCACACTGGAATACGTAATCTGCTACCTACAAGTCATCAGTTTTGCAGATAGGCATTGCTGAGTGACTTTCAAAATTTTCCTTGATGTTTTCTACAAAATAATCATATAAAGATATATCTATATATATCTATATCTATATATAGCATTATATTTGATGCTAAGTTTCTGCTAATGCAAATTATGTTATTTTGAAGAAAATATTATAAAAGAGCTGCTTCTTACACTGGAGACCATAATTTTTACCACAAATTTTAATATGTCCAATCTGTGAAGATTTTCTCTAATAATAGTAATGGAAGTATTGTTTCAGTAGGAATTTATAATACAATGAGGAGAGTTAAGAATTTACAATGTACAAATATAAGAAACGAAAATGTAAATGATTGATGAAATATTAGAAAATGAAAAAAAGTTCATTACTACAGAATTTAATTTATTTTAGTCCACGCAAAATAGATCTATAATGCACAACAAATTAGAAAAGATAGGGACAACTATAAAGAAAAAAGGTGAAATAAATAATGATAATTTCATCAGCAGAGGTAAATAAGTTTAGAATTCGGGTGAAGGATTTTTTAGACTTCTTTGTTTATGCATGTAGATTTTTTTTCCCACAACACTAAGATTATACTGTGTTTATTGCTTACTAGAATGTAATTTTCATTTAGTAGTATAATGTCAAAAGCACCCTTTATCTTTTTTTTTTAATTTTTTTTAAGGTTTTATTTACTTTTGAGAGAGAGAGACAGCGGGAGCAGGGGAGGGTCAGAGAGAGAGGGAGACACAGAATAGAAAGCAGGCTCTAGGCGCTGAGCTAGCTGTCAGCACAGAGCCGGTCGCGGTGCTGGAACCCAACAACGGTGAGATCATGACCTGAGCCGAAGTCAGACGTTTAACTGACTGAGCCATCCAGGTGCCCCAGTACCCTTTATCTTTAAATGTAGTTCTACATAATCATTTTTATAGTCAAAATTCTATTCTATTTCAGTAGTAAGTAGTAATTATAAAAAGCAATTTGTCCTTTTGAATTCTAAGGATTTTTTTATATTTAGGTTATACAACGCATTGACAAAATTCTCCTCACAAGGTATATCATAACTGATACTTCTCTCAGCACTATTGAGTAATAACTTTTTCTTCACACTCTTCCAGTTTGTTATATTAATTTTTATCTCAGTTTTGTGTGTATGTGTATTTGTGAAATATTCATAACTTTGCGTGGGCATCTTCCTATTTCTTTTTGGTCTTAAGAGATCCTAATTATTAAGATCTGAAATATGTGCTGTAGGTGATACGTTACTTAACATCACTTGTATTGCATAAGGCAACTAATTTTAATACATACTTAAAACTGTCAATTTCATGTATTCTCAGTTTATACTTTCAGTCTTATTCTTAGGTCATTTACTTTAGGAGGTCATTTATTATTCTTAGGAGCTCACAATTTTATAAACTTCAACCTATACTTTTACTAAAATGTATGATTTTATAATTATAGTTCTGATGTATTTCTTTATAGAAAATTAGAAGTAGTATCAACATCTTTTCTTTTAAAAATCTACTTTTTCTACTCAGATAAAATAACTTCCTGTACCAGCATCATACTGCTTTGGAGACTGTAGCTTTATTATCTATTTTATTTAAAGTGAATCCATTTTTTCCTTTTGCATAATTGATAATTTTATAAATATACATATGTGCATCTAATTTTATAGATTAACTTAGATTTATTTCATTAAATACCCAGAAAATCTCTTGGGTCTTTTGATTAGAATTAAATTATATTTATAGAAACAAAAAAAATAGAATCCTAAAAATATCATTGTCAGGGACATGGCATAAATGTCACTAGAGTTTCAGAGTTGTCCTCACATGTTTTATAAACATCACTTACATGTTTATGCTGACCATATATTTAGTAAAGCTCTTTTGAATGGAGGAGTTCCTCCTTCTGTTTTCTACCTGAACATTCTTTGACTGTATGAAATGTTATTTTTAAAACTTGGAATTAATCACTTTATTTTATTCATTTATTACATTATTTCTTTTATAATTTTCCAGCTATTTTTAACTTTTATTTATTTAGATGAATGATCACATGATGTACAAACGGTTGTTTTTGTTTTGTTTTGTTTTGTTTTGTTTCCACCTCATATGTACCTCTTTCATCCCTTGCATTATTTATTTCAGGGCCCATAATTTTTTTAAGTTAAATAGTAATGATATTAACAAGCATTTTAATAGTCTGACTGATTTAAGGGAGATGTCTCAATCCTTTAACTATTAATTAATATGTTTGTTAATTTCAGATTATTATGCAATGAACTTAAGCACGATATCCAGTAAACTATAAATACTATAACTAGTGTCCTCACATATGTTTTCGGTTCCCATTTTAAGTAATAACAAACATAGTTAAGATTTGCCGAAAACTTATTATGTGTGAGGCAGAGTTACAGACACTTACATATATTTTTATTTAATTTTCACGATAAAGTTTTTAAGTAGATAAAACAGACTAAAAGGCATGGAATCTGGGATTTGAATTCAGGTTGTCTGGGTTATGAGTCCTTTGTATGAAACTGATATCCTGTGTGTCAGCAACTGGTGTAACCCTAGCTAATCTGTGATACAGTACAACCAACTTTCCCATGGTCGGATCAGTTTTCCTAAGGAAAGCATTAAGGGGAAAATGAATTAAATTTCAGAGGTGCTGAATTGGAGTATCTCTGGGACATGGAAGTGAAGAGCTCTGGTAAATGGTGATCTATATTAATTTCATATTCAGGAGAAAAATCCCCAGTGTTTGTATTAGTCAGGGTTCAGGAGGTTTAACTGGGTGAGCATTTCCCAAATTGAGCCCTGTTGTATTTGACCCTAGATACAGGTCTGGTGGCCTGAAAAGAAAATGGAGGCAAATCTTAAAGAGGCCAAGCAATGCCTTCTATGGTACCAGTATTATATGCATATTTTTCAGACTCCAAGCAAAAGAGAAGTCTTTTTTTTTCATTTTTCTTTTGTGTCTAGTTTATTTCACTTAGCAAAAATTCCTCAAGCAATTAAACTTCAGAAACAGTTTAAAAATGTTATTCTTTAAAAGTTTTTTAAGTTTATTTTTGAGAGATAGAAAAAGACAGTGATCAGGGGAGAGGCAGAGAGAGAGAGAGAGAGAATCCCAAGGAGACTCCGCAGTGTCTACACTACCCCGAAGTCATGACCTGAGTCAAAACTAAGAGTCAGACACATAGCTGACTGAGCCACACAGGTACCCCCAAAAATGTTATTAATGATACCACACCAAATATTTAGATTAATTTATAGGACACAAATATTTACTGTGGTGTATTTTTTTGGGTCATATTTTACTTTTTTAAAAAATTTTAAATTCAAGCTAGTTAACATACAATGTAATCTTGACTTCAGGATTAGAACCCAGTGAGTCATCGCTTCTATATATCATCCAGTGCTCATCGCAACAAATGCCTTCCTTAATGCCTATCACCCATTTACCCATGCCCCCATCCATCTCTCCTTCAGCAACCCTCAGTTTGTTCTCTGTATTTAAGAGTCTCTTCTGGCCTACCTCCCTGTCTGTTTTTATCTTATTTTTCCTTTCTTTCACCTAGGTTCGTCTGTTGTGTTTCTTAAACTCCACATATCAGTGAAATCATATGACATTCATCTTTCTCTGAGTGACTTATTTCACTTAGCATAACGCCCTCTTGTTTCATCCATGTTGTTGCGAGTGGCAAAATTTCACTCTTTTTCGATCGCCTAGTAATATTCCATTGTATATATATGCCACATCTTTATCCATTCATTCTGTCAGAATGGCTAAAATGAGCAACTCAGGAAAGAACAGATATTGGTGAGGATGTGAAGAAAAGGAATACTTTTCCACATTGGTGGGAATGCAAACTTGTACAGCCACTCTGGAGAACAGTATGGAGGTTCCTCAAAAAGTTAAAAATAAAATTGCCATATGACCCAGAAATTGCACTCCTAGATATTTGTCCAAAGGATACAAAAATGCTGGTTCAAAGGACACACGCACCCAAATGTTAATAGCAACATTATCAACAATAGCCAAATTATGAAAACAACCCAAATGTCCATCAACTGATGAATGGATAAAGAGACAAGTCTTCTTATTCAACAAACGGAGAGGGGATTGGAAGCTAGATCATTTCTTCAGGCACAGAATTCAAAGGAATCTGGACCTTCTAAATTCTCAGTTGGATGTTCCCTTTCCAAATGTCAGGATTTTAGTCGGTCCTTATTATGGTCCTGATTTTGACAACGATATAGCCTTCTTCCCTAAAGTTCATCCATGCTTACAATTAACTGTGTTTTACTTTTTCAGCTCTATCTGTCCTTCAGTTTAAGAGGACAGTCATTTACTACTCTTAAAATTTGAAGTACCTGGAGAGTTGTTTTAAAATTCAGAAATTCAGAACTCATTACTAAAAGCTATAGGCTCTTTGGAAATATAGTCCCTGCAAAATTTTTTGAAGCTGTTGATATTTGAATCAGTTCCATATACCAATAGCCACTTTGATGACATAGCTCTTTACAACTTTATTTTTCCACTTTTTTAACCCTAACCCTTTTTCTCAACTTAAAAGCAACTTGCTTTTAACTGTCTGGAACAATAGAAGGGTGCAGCTATACCCTAATCTTAACATTAACAAGAAATATTTTAGTGTGCTTTTATTGATCATAGTCTTTTTAAATCCCATTTCTTGCTGCTGGAATTGAGCAGTTGTCTGATTTTACAACTCTGTAAGGTCACTTTCATTTCTGCCTTGGAACTCTGCCAACTTTTCCTCTAAGTCTTTCTTGTAATAACTTGTTAAAAACTGACATCCCCAACTACTACACTCTGAATATTTTTTACTCTTTCCTCTACTGGTTTAATATGGGCAAATTTACCTGCAAACTTATTACAAGTAGTACTCTGCCAAATGGCTTGCTGTGACATACACCAGACCTCTATCTGTCCAGCTATAGATGTTATTATCCACTACCTCTGCCACTCTCTTTTTTATCCACTACAAGTCACCAGTTCAATATTACAGATGTTAGGAGTTATTTTGGCTGCTGTTGTCGTAACGATAACCTATTGAGTATAGCAATTTCTGTATTTACTATTATAGGATAAGATGTACTGTTAGCATGACATCTGAAGGTATCAGCGGTTTAACATGGTAATTATTTATGTCTTGTTTATATAACACTCAAGAACATGAACATTTGGTGAAAGTTAACTATGCATGCTATCATTCTCTCTCTTTTCTTATTTCTTGTGATTAGCAACAATTTAAAGCTAGAGAATGAGTTTTTTAAAAAAGTTTACAGGGGCGCCTGGGTGGCTTAGTCGCTTAGTCGGTTAAGCGTCCGATTTTCGCTTAGGTCATGATCTCGTGGATCGTGGGTTCGAGCCCCGTGTCGGGCTCTGTGCTGACTGCCAGCTCAGAGCCTGGAGCCTGTTTTAGGGTCTATGACTCCCTCTCTCTCTGACCCTCCCCTGCTCATGCTGTCTCTCTCTCTCTCCTAGAAATGAATAAAACATTAAAAAAAAAGTTTACATATTTTCCTTTTCCTGGTGCACAATGCCATCAGTAAATGGTTGTAAGTCTCTTTTTGTAAACTGCAAAAAAAGATTAATAGTATAATATTTTAGTAGTGTCATAGAATCCTTACTTAGAGAGCTGGGCAACAGGGTTCCTGGGAATGAAAAGTATATCAAATTGGGGCCCAGTTAAGTGGCTCAGAGTCTTCACTGTAATGATATAATGCAAATCTTTGTTTATAGCATGTAGATATAGATATAGATGTATATATTAAAGCTTTAGTGAGCTATCAATATATATATATATACGGGGTTTTTTTTGTTTATTTCAGGGAGAGAGAGAGAGACAGCGTGAGCAGGGGAGGGTCAGAGAGAGAGGGAGATACAGACTCTGAAATAGGCTCCAGGCTCTGAGCTGTCAGCACAGAGCCCGATGTGGGGCTTGAACCCACGAACCTCGAGATCATGACCTAAGAGAAAGTCGGACGCTTAACTGACTAAGCCACCCAGGTGCCTCAGCTATCAATATATTTAAGACTAAGATCAATCACAATCAATATGAGATCATTAAAAGTTCTTCAAACAAGGAAGGGCTAACTCCCTCAAACTGAAAAAGAGGACTGTTTCTACTTGCCCAAAGCCTCAGTGGAATTTGTTGGCTCAAAGTACCTAGAATCCACCAAAGGTCACATCCTTATTATCAGATCCCCTTTTCCATCAGTCCGTTATTTTTTTAATATAAATGATCTAATAATGATGAGAATTCAATTTATATTATAATTTTCATATAATCTACCTGTATAATATAATTTGCAGGAGTGAACTATGTGTCTCATATTTTGTTCATTAACTATGAAGTCTTATAAAGACAAAAATAGATACAAAGATAAAAACCAATCTCAAATCTCCATCATTAATTATAGATTCCCTAGAACCACTCTTGGTAAGAAAATACTGCGTAATCAGTTTGGAATGAGAGAAGAAAAGCCACCCTATACTTTCATCAGAAGGGAATACAGTACGGGGAATGGAGAGTTTACTAACTTGTGGGAGGGGCTGAAGGAACCAAGTCCCATAGGGCTGCCAGAAAACCTGTAAGTCACGCCACTGCACTTTTCATGCCTGATTCCAGGAAGTTGCTGCTGACGCTGAGACTTCAGAAGGATGCAGAAAATATCTGCTGCGGTCACAGCTGCCACGCAGCCCTAAGACTGCTGACTGGCGGAGAAATGTGGAGTCTGGCTGGTCTCTGCCAATGCCCAGGTTTGCCAAAGCCCATGCCTCTGCTGCTGCCACTGCCAGAGGCAGAGACTCATCTTGCTTCTGCTGTCTACACTCATGCAAGTACATCTCACTGGCAGATTGTAAATACCATCCAAAAATCCAGGCAGGAACATAGACTGGAATAAACCCAGTTATAAGTAAGCTCCAACCAGCAAAGTGTCAACATACCTTAGAGAAGTCAAAGTTTGAGGATTTGTTTGGACCTAGGGCATTGGTGACACTTGCCAGAGCAGTTTCAATGGGCAGATCAGTGGGAAAATCAAGGTTTAATAGTGAGCTAGAGGTGACAGAGGCCTTAGTGAAAAGAAATAATCATTCCAAGCGGGGTACCTCCACTTTTTAAATAATAATAATAATAATATCTACTTGATCTTTCTTGTAGGTAGGTTATTGGTAAGGATGATGCCATAAATGTGTGATCCAGGGTTCTAGACAACAAAACTCACTGTGAATTTCACCCATGTAAAGGAGAATTAAATCAGTATCATGTCACGGGCTGAAAGAAAATACCTTTCTGTTACTGAAAGATGGGGACAGAAATATTATCTTGTGACACCTAAGAACTGACTTTGTTTTCTCTCTGGTTGAGAATATGGCCTTGTTGATATTACACTGGTGTCAGATACAACAATGTCTGATTCTCATAAATACTTAAGTGAAAGGAACATACACTATTTATGTCATTTCTTCTGATATAGTGCTCTAAGTCTTAATGGTAGAGTGTAACAAAAGTTGTGCTGTTTTGTCAACTCTGGCAAGTTCTCTCTGTAGAGATCAGCAACACCTGTGCACATACTTAGAGGATGTGGCTGCCACGGAGAAGCAGCTTCAATTATTAATAAATCTTTTCTAGGTCATCACCAGACCACCTTTATTTATTTTTTAATCTTCGGCTAAATAAATCAGCTAAAGCTGTATTTGTTTTCTTCCTGCTAAAGCATAACTTATTTAAAAAGCTGCAGTCAGAAGTGATATAATAGATATAGGTTTGGAACAATTAAAAACTATTGTATATATTCAAGACAAACCATAGACTTTTAGGATTGAATGCTATGCAAAAAGAATCAAGAGGTCAATTCTTTACTATCATTGCATACTGTTCATTTTTTAAAAATTCATTTGGGGGGCCTGGATGGCTCAGTCAGTTAAGTGTCCGACTTCTGCTCAGGTCGTAATTTCGTGGTCTGTGACTTCGAGCCCTGCATCGGGCTCTGTGCTGGCAGCTCAGAGCCTGGAGCCTGTTTCAGATTCTGTGTCCCCCTCTCTCTCTACCCCTCCCCTGCTCATGCTCTGTCTCTCTCTGTCTCAAAAATAAATAAAAGCTATAAAAATTTTTAAAAATTCATTGGGGTACATTGTATTTTTTTTAAAAAAATAGTTATTGTCCCAATAATGAAAAAAATAATATTGTAAGGAATAACATTTTTTGGTCTCTGTACTGACAGCTCAGAGTCTGGAGCCTGCTTCAGATTCTGCATCTCCCTCTGTCTCTGGCCCTCCCCCATCCACATTCTGTCTCTCTCTGTCTCTCTCTATCTAAAATAAGTAAACATAAAAAATAATAAAAATTTAAAAACTTAACTGAGATCTATTCAAAATAGAAAAGTCCCATGATATAATAAGGAAAATCAAGGAAATGCATGCTTTAGAGTGCTTTATGATAATTAACATCTCTGTTTCTCACTTTTGATTGAGTAACTCAGGAGACATGACCTAGAGTATCTTCTTTGGATACATACTTTGAAAATTAATGACGTAAAAATGGGGCAGTGGCTGGAATTTGCTCACTTTTATTGGGACGACTTCAGGATTCGGATCTTGGAGGCTTCAGGATGAATCCTTCAGAATGTAACACATTACCTTCTAGAGCAGAGTCTATACTTTTCTAACTGTTGCCTTGCTTTTGGGAGACCCCAAAGGTTTCAAGGTGTTAGAAACATCAGCATGCTTCTCTGCTACCTCAAACCCAGAGTCACCAAAAGAAAACGTGGGAATGGTCAGGCTCATTTGAACAAAGAAGACACTGATCTACCCAAAGCCACCGAAGCTCTCTGTGAGCAGGCAGACTCCCTGAGTAGGACTTGTCATGATAATGATACATTTGAAGCAAAGCTCTTAGTGCAGGTTGGGAGCATACCCTAAGAGAGTTAGGATTTTTGTGAGAGATTTGTGGAGACCATGGGAACTTCGGAATTCAAAATAGAATGCCAAACTGAAATTACTTCCACACACTATTGAGTGTTCCAAATGCGCGTCACAAGAAATTGTTCAAGCTAGGGGCACCTGGGTGGCTCAGTCAGTTAAGCGTCCGACTTCGACTCAGGTCATGATCTCACAGTTCATGAGTTCAATCCCCGCATTGGGCTCTGTGCTGACAGATAGCTCAGAGTCTGGAGCCTGTTTCGGATTCTGTGTCTCCCTCTCTCTCTGACCCTCCCCTGCTCACGCTGTCTCTCTCAGAAATAAATAAAACATAAAAAAATGTAAAAAAATTGTTCAAGCTAATTTGATAACAGTTTAAACATGTCCATTAGGCCACCTACACCAATGGTTCATTTACGAATTGTATTAAAGTGTTCCTATCTGAACAAATACACAGAATATTTGAAAGTAATATTTTTCTATTCTTCCTTTACTTCTGCAAAAGTGTTGAGTGTTATGGAATGTTGCTGTGTCCCTTGAAAGTGTCAAGGTGCTCTATAATGCTTTATGTATTAACTCTATGTTTTATAAATTATACAATTACATGATCAAGTTCACTGCCAATCAGGATATAGAATACAAAATGCATCTTTATGTTGAAAATCAGCATCAAATCAACATATTTTGTTGCAATGATATGCATCAGTTCTGTTATGAACTTATGAAATAAGTCAAGATATTTTACATTTATTAACTAAATGTTATACCAATTTTATGCTATTCCCTTTTCCTTTTAATGCCTAAACACAAGAAAAGGTAAAAGGTGAATTTTAGAAGGAAGACCAAATTTATTTTTGATCAGAGAATGAAACTTCTCTAGATTTTTAATACTAACTTCCTTAGAATGAATATTGGAGAACTATTTTCTTGCTTGTCTCAAAATATTTTTCTTGAGTTTTCTGAGCACATTGCTATTTTAAATTTATTTTTAGATATGGCATTAGTGTAGAAATACTTGAGAAATCACACAATACCTACTTGTGGATACATTGGCATTTACAAGAATGTATGCTCCATGAGTATGGAGTGCATGAGTTTAGATCATATCTTTGATCTAGGAAACGTTACTTAAACTTTATGTCTTAATTTTCTTTATGAATTTGGGATAATCATACCCACCTCATGATAGTTTTGTAAAATTTAAACTAATTCCTAAGGAAGTTTTTAGTATAATTCTTTGTTTATAGGAAGATTTGAAGTAATATTACTCTTAAATCAGTAAGAGTTTGTGGCATGTAGCTCTTTTCTGTTTGTTTTATGCATAGTAGGTGTTTGGTTTTTTCCCAGTGTTTTATTTAAATTTTAATTAGTTAAAATATAGTGCAAATATTGGTTTCCAGAGAAGAATTTAGTGATTCATCAGTTACATATAACACCCAGTTCTCATCACAAGTACCCTCCTTAATACCCATCAACCCATCACCCACTCAGCCGATTCCCCCACTCACCTCCCTCTATCAAACCTCAGTTTATTTTCTATGGTTAAGAGTCTCTTATGGTTTGCTTCCTCCTCCGTCCTTGTTTGCCTTCCCATATGTTCATCTGTTTATCTGTTTTGTTTCTTAAGTTCCACATATGAGTGAAATCATATGGTCTTTGTCTTTCTCTGACTTATTTTACTTAGCATATTATACGTAGCATAATATTTCAGTTAGCTACATATCATATACATATAATAATATATCTATTATACATAGCATAATATTTCACTTAGCTCCATTCACATTGTTGCAAGAGGCATGATTTCATTCCTTTTAATAGCTTAGTAATATTCCAGCACACACACACACACACACCACCTCTTCTTTATCATTCATTAGTCGATAGATATTTGGGCTCTTTCCATAATTTGCCTATTTCTGATAATGCTGCTATACACATTGGGGTGCATGTTCCCCTTCAAATCTGTATTTTTGTATCCTTGTGAAATTGTTGGGTCTTATGGTAGTTCTATTTTTAACTTTTTAAGGAAACTTCATACTGTTTTCCAGAATGGCTACATCAGTTTGCATTTTCTCCAACAATGTAATAGGGCTACCCCTTCTCCATATCCTTGCCAGCATCTGTTGTTTCCTGTATTGTTAATTTTAGCCATTTTGATAGGTATGACAGGTAGTTCTTATTTGATATTTACCTGTTAGAGAATATTAACAAAATACAATTATAGTGAATTTTAAGCTATTTCACAACATAGGTATTTTTTAGAATAATAGGTAAATATTGTATAGTTATATCTCTGTTTTGAACATTATACTTCATGATAAATTCAACTTTATCACTCGTAATTTAATAATCTTCTTAGGAATATACACATAAGCATGAACAAAGATTTTTGCTATAGAATGAATGACTGCGATAGTGGTTCACCTGATTCACTTGCTTCCACATCTTAGTGTGTGTGTGATTGTGTGTGTGTGTGTGTGTGTGAAAATTTTACTACCCTTACTTTAGTTATTTTTCAAGCTTTATCAAAATCTAATTGACATACAACGTTGTATAACTTGAGGGTGTATACACGTGCTGATTTGATGTACTTATATATTTCAAAATGACCACAACCAGAACATTAGTTAGCAAACACCTGCATTACATCACATAATTACTGTTTCTTATGTTGGTGGTGCAAACATTTAAGATCTCTTTTAGCAACTCTCAGGTAAGTAATGTAGCATTATTAGCTATAATCACCATGCTGCACATCAAGTGTCCAGAACTTATTCATCTCACAAATGGAACTTTATACCCTTTGACCAATTTTCCATTTCCCCTATCTGACCCCAAAACCCCTGGTAACCACTATTCTAAGCTTTGTTTTTAGGAATTTGGCTTTCAATGATGTTTTCAATGATGTTTCAAATGGAAAGATGCTCTTTCTCATGGCTGACTAGTTTTAAATTGTACATAGATCCCACATCTTCTTTATTCATTTATTCATTAGTGGACCACTTGGGTTGTTTACATATCTTGGCTATTGCCTGCATCCACATCTTTGCTATGTCTTCATAATGGATATATCCTAAGGGATGCAAAGGGGCAGCCCTTTGACATAGGGCTTGGACACATGGCTTGCTTTGGAGATGGCATGTGGTGAGTAAACAGGCCTTAAGTCTTCAATATTGTAGTTTGCCAGGCCTGATTATCTTGCTCAACCTCATCAGAAAACAAACCTGAGAAGCACAGCAGTCCCCATTGCCCCCCAACCTAGAATGAATAGTAAATCCACACCAGCTTTTGTGACCTGGAGGAGAGTCACTCCAGAATTCAGCCTGAGGTAGCTGAACCCCAGTTGACCCACAGATACATTAAAAGAAACTTTTTTAAAAAAATCACTAACTTTGGGGCACCTAGGTGACTCAGTCATTTGAGCGTCCCACTTTGGCTCAGGTCATGATCTCACGGTCCATGAGTTTGAGCCCTACATTGTGCTCTGTGCTGCCTTCCTTGGATTCTTCTGTCTCCCTCTTTCTCTCTGCCCCTCCCCTGCTTGTGCTCTGTCTCTTTCAAGAATACATAAACACTAGTGTATTTTAAAAATCACTGTGAGGTTTTTTCTTAGTTGGTATTAATAACAAATATTTTCTAAAGCTTATGTTCATAGTATAAGAATATCTTTTGTTTTCAAGCCTTGAAATTTCCAGCAAAATTAAAAAGAGAAAATAAATTAAAGAAATGAAGTCATAATAAACTATGCAAACATAAACAATTAAGGATTATGCCGTGTTATTTATTTTTATTTTTAATTTTTTTTATTTTGTTTTTGAGACAGAGAGAGAAAGAATGTGAGTGGGGAAAAGGCAGAGAGAGAGAGGGAGACACAGAATCTGAAGCAGGCTGCGAGCTGTCAGCACAGAGCCCAACTCGGGGCTCCAACTCGTCAACCACGAAATCATGACCTGAGTGGAAGTCAGAGGCTCAATCAACTGAGCCACCCAGGTGCCCCATGACTTGTTTTTTAAAATAAATTTATTTGTCATGGATGAATAATTTTTCTCTGTGGCCAAAATTATCAGACAAGAACTTTCAGATAACCTTCACATATCAAATATCTAGATGGAATTAATGGCACATTCAGGGGAACATGAGCTGCTTTAACATACGGTAGAAGCTCAGTGGCTTCCTGAGAGACCTTTGAGAGTATCCAGCAGAAAACTCAGGACTTGGTTAAGGTAAACACAGAATAAGCTTTACCGGGGAAAGTACTACTTGAATTTGATGTTTAGATATAACAATTGGTGCTTCTTCATAAAGAGGATGAAATAAGGTGTTTGTTTACAGAAGTGAAAATAAATTATCTACTTCACCCCCTTCTTCAAATCTGAGGAGCTGGATAGAATCTACCTTGTTGCCAACTTCCCTTCTGACCCTGGAAAGCATAAGTTAGTTTCTCAGACTTCAATGACAATGGTTTATACAAAAGCTAAAGCTGGAATGTTACAAGGGTTTAGGAGTCTTAGAGTCATTTTTGTTGTTGTTGTTGTTGTTACTTATATATTTTTTTCCTAGGTGGTAAAAGAAAACATGGAAAGGTCATTGACAGTTTAATATACTTCAGCGTGAATGTCTACATTGACCATTTTAAAGGATTATTGTGAAAAACAAAGAAGATTATGTGTGGAAAACTTTTTAAAAATCTGTAAAGCATTGTTTGATGTAAATTATGGATAAAAATCATATCCAGCAATTGAAGTATAGGTAGTTCTCAAATTTATATTAGGTAGTTGTAAATTAGTCAGGTTAGATACATACATTTAAAAAAATAAATATTGTTAGGGTGCTTGGGTGGCTCAGTCAGTTAAGCAACTGACTTCAGCTCAGGTCATGATCTCACAGCTAGTGGGTTCGAGCCACACATCAGGCTCTGTGCTGACAGCTCAGAGCCTGAAGTCTGCTTCAGATTCTGGGTCTCCCTCTCATTCTGCCCCTCTTCTGTTTGCTCTCTCTCTCTCTCAAAAATAAATAAACATTAAAAAATTAAAAGAAACTAAACATTCAGAAATATATTTGGTGCACACAATTGTCTTGGTTTTATTTTGAAAATAGGATCTAGGTGGGTTTTTTTATAGTGTTTTTTTTTTTTAATTACGATTTTCTGAAAGTATTTTTAATGACTACTGAAATAAATCAAGAACAGCTAAAATTTTCTTAGCTAAAATTATTTATATATATGCAATGCTTTTTAATATAATTTTAAATAATTCTTATGTGTTATAACTTACAGATCATTCCTTGCTACTATTACTAAAAATAACATATCTTTATAGCATTTTTTTTCAGGGAGGCTTTATCAAAAATGTCATAGAAATATTTCTGCCTTATTACTACATAAATGCATTTAAATGAAGGAAGAAGTATGGTATTTTCATCAAAACAAACTAATTATTTCATCTTGAAAAACAATTTCAAGTAGTAAAGAAAAATGTTATATTATGCCCGTCTTAACCAAAACAATTTGTTGAACTATTCTGTGTGAGTGTTTACTATATAGTGCATATACTTGATAAAGCATATACTTGAATATGTGTGTACACTTGATAAGTGCATATACTTAGGACAATGGTTAGTGACTAATTTATATTTTTTACAGTGCCCTAGCATAGCCTGCTTCGGATTCTGTGTCTCACTCTCTCTCTGACCCTCCCCTGCTCATGATCTGTCTCTCTCTGTCTCTCAAAAATAAATAAATGTTAAAAAAAATGAAGACATACTATTTGTGTTTTTTAAAACAATGTACACCAATACAGGATCAACATGCTTGAAAGTCTCTGGAAATACAGGTAGTAGAACTTCTTTGAGGCCTTAGTGACGGGCATTCCTCCATCCTGCAAAACTATTTCCCCAGCTAATCACATGGCTTCATACTTCTCATCAATCAAGCTTCTGTTTAAATATTACTGTTTCATAGATTGTCTTCCTGATGAATCTTCAAGGTAGCTTCCTCTTCCTCAAAGCCTTTTGCTAGTTCACCATCTCTCTTCGCTTTCTTCCTAGAGTGTATATCACCATCTGAATCAATCTACTTGGTTAGTGTTTGTTGCCTATTCCTTTAGGGGCAAGTAGCTATTCTTATTTATTTTTTAATCTTCAGTGCCCATATACAGACAAATCTATAGGTCCTCAATAAATATGTGAGAATAACTAAATGAATAATTAATGATCACAGATAATGTCAGTATATGTATACTTATATATATGTATAAATACGCATATTTACATCAGTATGTAACTGATTTCTTGGCAAAATAATACTTTAAGAATCCTTTGTGTATAAAATTGGATAAGTAAGAATAAAGTATTACATCAAATTCTCATCTTAAGGAAAAATATTTTAATAAGATTTTTGTGTCAGATTATCTTAGCTAGCTTGTTTTGTCATAACAAAATACTGTAGGCTTAGATATACTTTAGGTAGCTTGAAGAAGATTTTGTTTCCTTATGGTTTTGGGAGTGGGAATCTGAGTTCAAGGTGCCAGCTGAGCTGGTTTCTGGCAAAAGCTCTCTCTTCCTGGCTTCTAGACAGAAACTTCTCCGTATGTCCTCACATTCTCACACGGCCTTTTCTAGGTGCTCTGTTCAGAAAGAGAAATGTCTTTCTCCTCCTTTTCTTTTTAAGATCATCAACCTCATGAGGACCTTCACTTCCTGACCTAATCTAACCCTAATTATTTCTGAAAGGCCGAATCTCCAAATAGCATCACACTGAGTAATAGGGCTTCGACATATGAATTTGTAGCAGGGGAGCACAAACATTTGGTCCATAGCAAAGACCAGAGTATTTTCACAAGCTCTTTTTTGTAAAATCAAAATACTTTTCACAAGCTTTTTGTGTGAAAACTCGGTAACCAGCATATATTGTAAATTATTACTTAAATTTCTACCATTATATATTACCTTTTTTTCGATGCCTATGATTTTGCCAAGTATTAACTCTCAGGTTTTAATTGAAGGCACATTTAAAACATTAAAATAATTAAAATTTTATTTTTATTGCATTGGCATTTCCTGGATGGTAATAATTTTATCTTTTAAAATTTGGGAAGAACTATTTATTATAAAGCTGACAGTCCACAGGTGGGTAATTCACAAGAATTAAAAAAGACTAGACTATCTACTTGATTTATTTTATTCTTATACACTTAATCAGACTTTCATAACCAGAATAAACTGCTAAGGAAAATTAAACTCTATTAATTCTTTCAAGCCAATTTAGTGATCATTTCTACAAAAGAATTATCTAAGGACATATGAAAAATTCAGATAAGTATAATTCAAATTCTCTATTAAGTTGCTCGAGGGATCACCATCTTTTAAAATAAAAAATAAAGACCATAATTTATATACTGAATGTTTAAAATAAAATTCTATTAGCAAAAAAAGCTCATTTATTTGAATTAAGAATTAAGATATTAATGTTAACAATTTTCTTTTGAATTGAAATTCCATTTGTTCTTAACATTCCATATTTTAGCAAATTCTTAAAGAAACTAAATTGCAATTTTAAGTTGTCATTAAATATTAATGACAAGATTGTACAATGGGAAATGTACATAAATAATGGACTTTATGACACATACTAACTATATCAAACATATGAGATTCAATATCATTTTCAAAAAATACTATTCAAGAGATAAAATAAACTTCAGATTTCATTGAAAGTGTAATTAAACAGAAGCAAAGCTACTCACTCTTTACTTAAATTATTGGAAGCCTAAAATTGTTATATATTTTGAATGTTGAATTAAAATATTTTTAATTTTGAATGAATGAGAGAAAAGAAAATTATTCTTGATTGTTTTTTCTTAAAGATACTTGAGGTATAATCAAGTCTAACATATTCATTTAGAAAGCAGGATTTAAAATATCAAGAATTTTGCATAATCCCTCCATAATCAACAGCTAATGGTAATCTTCTACATTAAACTTCTCAGAAAAAATCTCAATTGAGCTCAGGAAAAATAATTTTGCTTATCTAGACCTAATTTCTTGTCCTGTAAAATGATATATTTGTTCTATATTTCTTTCAGCTTTAATATTCTGTAGCTTAAATTAAATAAAGCAAAATTCAGATAAAGTATCCAAATTAATTGAGAACATAGAGAATTAAGTAGGAAATAGATTAGTCATAAGAGAAGTTTCAAAACCCTTATGCTTTCAAATTTTCTTAAAAAATTTGAATGATATAAATAACATATAAAGATGTACTCTGGATCAGTTTTGTCCTTTTTATAATCACTAAAAAGAGCTTATTTCCTCTCATCATCCTATGTTTTAATAATAATTCAAAGCATTTTTTAAAAAGCTTTATTTGGAAATAATTTTAAATGTACAGAAAATGGTAGGAAGAAAATAATACAAAGGCCCTTGTATACCTTTGACTCATGTTTACCTATTGTCAACACTGGCTCTATTTGCTAATGTATTATTAGTGCCCACTCACTGTATCTTTTTGTTCTAGTGTGGCTCTCTTGTTTTCTTCATCCCAAACAAACTTGTTAGAAATTGTACTTCAATAATAAAAAATTATAATTATACTGCCCCCCAAACTCCAATGTTCTCCAGGATATTTCAATTTGCTTTTCAATAACTTCTTAGAGACATATCCAGATTTAGTATATTAAATTAAATCTAATGATGCCTTAATGCTCATAAAATATGAATTTAATTCCCTATAGCTAGCACACCTAACTCTAAAATTATCTTGGAGTAATAGAAGTGGAATAAGATTGACCAAAATCATAATCAAATTGGTTTGGTAATTTGGAATAATTGAAAGATTGATTTGGGAAAAAAAGAATGAATGAATTTTATAAATTATTACTGTATTTTAAAATTACATTAATCAACAAAGGGAAGTGAAAAGATAGAGTTTTATATTTCTGTGTTCACCAAAATTTTTTTAATGAAACCATTGAAACTGGAGAAAACAAAACATTTTATTACTCTAACATTTGCCATTATCTTTTTTCAAAATGGGGAAAAAATCTTGCACACACTGATTTTGTTTTATTTTTTTATTTTAAATTTATTTTACTTTTTATATTATTTCTGTTCCTGCATCAAACTAATGAGATTTGCAAAAGTAATTTAAATGTTTTCCCTTTTTTAAAAAAATCTGTCCTGGAAGAAATAAAACAGCGCATGGATAACAAAATAATTGATCTAAGTCCTTACCTGAATATTTGATGTGTGTGTACTTTAGGGTTTAATGGGAATTTAGGAGAGGCTTTATTGAGAGCTGCGAATTGAATTTTATTTTGAAATGCATTAACTTCCTTCAGTTACATTAATAAATGACAGTATATTATGGATAAATCTAGCAAATGAATACATTCTGTTTTAGTGTCATGTAAGTTGGTCTGCTTTGGTTCTTTAGTCCATCATTTATAAAGTCATTTATGAGATAGAATGAAGAATAATTTTATTTGCATACATGATAATAATTAGAAATTATTAAACATGTGAATTCTAGTTATTTTATTTTTTAAATATTTCTTTTACATGTGTTTAACAAGAGCAGAACTTTTTCTTACACTTAGAAACATATCAAGGAACAAGTCAAAACATCTAAAAATACTTTATTTTTGTGGTACTTAAAGCAAATATTCAAAAGTGCTTTTCTTCATGTTTGTAAGAAATTCATTATCCACATCCATTAATATTTCTGCATACATGTTTTACTGAATGTAAAATAATTAGAACTAAAAAGTCAGCATTTCAATAGATTTGTTTGAAATGTATGGTAAAATAGGAGTCTTTCAGTCACTTTGATTTGTTTATCTATTTCTTATATAATAAATTATATATTTGCAGGTAATAACCATTTCCAACAAAATCTAATCATCATATACATTACCATAGGCAATGGCCATTTAATATTCTATTGCTACAATATTGTCAGTTACAAAATCAACTCTTATAATGATATTTGCAAGTAGAATAACTATAAACTTGTAAAACATCATTTAGAGGTCTTAATTATTTTATCCCAATAGTTAGAAATCATATGACACAAAGTCTTAATGATTTAACTTAGTTTTGCCTTACCCATGAAATTGAATAGGCATTAGTTTTATAGACATGAAATAGTTACTTAGATATTTAAATATTTTTAATTTTACCTTTTATTTAAATTATAGTTAGTTAAAACACATGGTAAAATTGATTTCTGGAATAGAATTTAGTGATTCATCATTTACGTATAACACCCTGTGCTCACTAAAACAAGTGCCCTCCTTAATACCCATCACTCAGTTAGCCATCCCCCACCAACCTCTTTCCATCAACCCTCAGTTTGTTCTCTATAGTTAGAAGTCTCTTATGGTTTGCTTCTCTCTCTCAATCTCTCACTCTCTTTAGGTTTTTGTTTATTTATTTTGAGAAAGGGAGAGAGAGCGAGAGAGAGAGAGAGAGAGAACGAGCAGGAGAGGGACCAAGAAAAAGTGGGAGAGAGAATTCCAAGCAGGCTCCACACTGTCAGTACAGCTCCTGACATGGGACTAAAATTCATGAAACATGGGGTCATAATCTGAACTGAAATCAAGAGTCAGATGCTTAACTGACTTAGCCATCCAGGCATCTGGCTCTCTCTCTTTTTTTTCCTTTCCCTGTGTTCATCTGTTTTGTTTCTTAAACTCCGTATATGAGTGAAATCATATGGTATTTGTCTTTCCCTGACTGACTTATTTCACTTAGCATAATACATTCTAGATCCATACACATCTTTGGAAATGGCAAGATTTCATTCTTTTCGATGCCTGAGAAATATTCTATTTCACACCTCTTTATCCATTCATTAATTAATGGATATTTGGGCTTTTCCATAATTTGGCTATTGCTGATAATATTGCTAGAAACATTTGGGATGCATGTGCTATTTTGAATCTGTATTTTTTTCCATCCTTTGATTACATACCTACTAGTGCAATTTCTGGGTCATAGGGTAGTTCACCTTTAATTTTTTGAGGACCCTCCATACTGTTCTCCAGAGTGGCTGCACCAGTTTGAATTCCCACCAGCAGTGCTAGAGGGTTCCTCTTCTCATCCTTTCCAAAATCTTCCTTCCTGTGCTGCTAATTTTAGCCATTCTGACAGGTGTGAGGTGGTATCCCATCCTGGTTTTGATTTGTATTTACTTGATGAATGATGTTGAGCATCTTTTCATATGTCATCTGTATATCTTTGAAAAATTGTCAATTCATGTCTTCTGACCATTTCTTAACTGGATTATTTATTTTGGGAGTGTTGAGTTTGGTAAGTTCTTTATACATTTTGGATACTAACACTTTATCAGATATATCATTTGCAAACATCTTCTCCCATTTCATAGGTGTTAGTTTCTTTTAGCTTTGTTGTTTGTTTCCTTCACTGTGCAGAAGCTTTTTATTTTGATGAAGTCCCAATAGTTCATTTTTGCTTTTCTTTCCCTTGCCTCTAAAGATGCTTTTAGTAAGAAGTTTCTGTGGTTAATATCAAAGAGGTTGTTGCCTGTGTTCTCCTCTATGATTCAGATGGTTTTCTGTTTCACATGTAGGTCTTTCATCCATTTTGAATTTATTTTTGTGTGTGGTGTAAAAAATCATCCAGTTTCATTCTCCTGCATGTTGCTGTCCAGCTTTCTAATATCATGTGTTGAAGAAACGTTTTCCATTGGATATTCTTTCCTGTTTTGTTGAAGATTAGTGGAGCAAATAGTTGTGGGTCCACTTCTGGGTTTCCTCTTTGTTTCACTAATCTATGTGTCTGTTTTCATGCTAGTACCATACTGTCTTGCTGACTACAGCTAGTTATTTAAAATGTTTTTAACATGAGTATCTCATGAATTGTGCACAGTTTTAAAAGTACTAACATGGTGCTCTTTGCTACAGAGAAAATGAATAGAATGTTAAATTTGGAAGTCATAATACTACATATTCCATACATTTAGTATCATGATTAAATTGTGCCTTGTTTTAATTTAGGTAAAGCTGAATGATTAGTGGCATTTTATTTATAATCAATTAGCATTCAGTCAAATAATTTTGCTTAAAAATTCTTAGTATAACTTTCCTATATAGCCATACCAGTAATTTTTTAATTAATTATTTTTAGAGAGAAAGAGAGGAGGGGGAGGAACAGAGAGAAGGGGAACCAGAGAATCCCAAGCAGGCTCCACGCTGTCGGCAGCTGGCACAGGGTTTGAACTCATGAACCATGAGACCAAATCCTGAGCTTAAATCAAGAGTCAGAAACTCAACTGACTGGGCCATACAGGTACCCTTATTTTTGTTTACATAAAGTATAAGCTTGGTCAAAATGAGAAGAAAGCATTAATAAGTATCTGGCTGATTTTAAGCATAAATTAGAATCCCCAGCTAGGATATAATTTTTCTTCTATATTTAAATCTGCAGTTTAACTTGTGCTTTTCTAGAGCATTTCTATATAGATAATATCTTCGCAGAGTTGATATAAAAATAATTTTCTTCTCATATTTATCATTTTGCCAAACTTATGTCTTCACCTCTTCATTTGATTTCAGAAAGTAGTATATTTACTCTTTACTTATAATGATTTACTATAAATTATACATTAGATAATTATAAAGGGAAAAATCAGTTCCCGTAGTTTGCTTTCTTTTTCTTGTCCAGTCAGTCATAAGCATAACAGGATCTTACAAAGTTAATAACTTAAATCTTCTCCACTAAATACCTTCTATCTCCTCAACCTTAGGACTGTTTTCTAAGGATGTGTGATTTCCCCTTGTTATGAAGAGAATATGACATCATCCTGAAGATAATCTCTATATTTATAGAAACCTGGTCTATTTGTGGAGTTTCTCTTCTGATTAAACAATTGAACGCCAGTACATGATTAAGTCCAGATTTAATAGTTTCTTTCTGATGTGTTTTTCCTCTCAGAATGAAGAATAACTCTACTAAAATTCAATTTGGTCTGTATACCAATTTCTACCACTTATACATTTTTCAAATGTCTGCTAAAAATATTTCTGTCTTGTGGGTTTTTTTTTTTTTGTCACTTTGATTTCTCCTAAGCCAGAGTCAATTCTTTCTCCCTTCTGCTTTTTTCACATCAATAACCTCTCTTTTTAAATTTAACTAGCAAGCTGCTATGAATTGGAGTCATTACAAAGCACTTTTGCATAACATATGAATTTATATGATGAAGATATAAACTGTATTTCATTCAGAAACATGTGAAACTTGTTTATCATTATTCATATTTGTTAGTTGATAACAAAGCATGTCAGAAGTTAGTATTTTCCTTTGAAAAATAAGTTTAATATAAATTTTTGTTCTTGTTGAAAATACATTTAAATAGATCAAGAATTATTTAATAATTACGTTTATTGGATATTTTGTTTTCATTATTCAGTACTTCATGATAATTCCATTTTGGGCTCTTATCATGTTACTTACATTGATTTTAGAAAATGTAATTGAACGAAAAGCTATTATATGTGTACAAAAATTCACGATATTAATCTCATCTTTTATGTTTAAGAATCGAATGTTCATACTTTTTAAGAGTCCTAAATAAAGATTTATAGCATGAAAACACTGCTTTTAAACTAATCCCTAGTAAATTGTACCTATATACTCCAAAATTACTAGAAAAGCTTTGGTCTGAATCTCTAGGCACTCACATTGTTCATATTACCTGAAGACTTTCTAGAATGATTTTAATGATTTTTTTACTTATAAAAGCATTACATTTGCTTTAAGTTTATTTATTTATTATGAAAGAGAGACAGAGAAAGAGAAACTTCCATGACTTGGGAAAGGGCAGAGAGAGAGAGGGAGAGTCCCAGGCAGGGTCTCTGCTTTCAGCGTGTAGCCTGATGCGGGGCTCAAACCCACAACCCATGAGGTCATGACCTGAGCCAAAGTTTAACTTTTAACCGATTGAGCCACCTAGGCACCCTTAAGAACACATTTTAAATATACTGTCATAAAGAGAGTGAAGATACAAATTCATGGACTATTTACGCTGTCATGGCTTACTTTAACCCATAAATATCTAACATTTTATTTAGGCTTTCTAAATAATAGAGTATTCAATGGAAATCTTATTTTCTTTTAAAACTTTAAATAAGCAGCTTGACCCAGGTGAGAGGAAATAAGGGCTGCAGTTACTCTTAAAAGAACTTCATGGAATTCCTAGGAATACCAGGGGTAGGTTTCTGAAAGCACTACTGAAAACAACATTATTTTTCCTATTAAACAGACTTAATCTCTCCAGAATAATTCCAAAACTAAGCTTTTGCTACATTACTTGATTGTGTCAACTTTTAAAAAGTTAGGAAACAGCTTACATTGTAATTTTCATTTTTAGTAACTGAAATAACAGATAATTTCCCATAGCAAACACAGTGTATATAGTTTTTAAAATAATAGATTATTTAAGCATATGTAAATTCTGCTTAAAAATAAGAATACATTTGCTAGATTCAATAAGTGACATAATTGAGTATTAGTTATTACAGATAACCATTAAGTTTGTTTTCCATCTTCCCTTTTGGAGGGAAGTAGGGTGAATAAATAGGCACATGATAAGTGAGGCTCCATTTTTATACCTCAGAATAATTGAAAAGTAGAAATCATTCCTTATGGGAATCTAGAAAGTCTTCTGTTAGGCTGTGGGATTTAACTAGCCTTTGAGTTCTGGAAGAGTTTCAAGGAATGTAAAAGGTGGGAAGAGACAAGTAGAGACATAGCAAATAAAGGGACAGGTGGAGAGGAAAAGAAGGTGCTGAGGATGAGTGAGTGCATTAATGTACCTGGATTTTAAGGTCTATGTGGAATAGTAGAGTTGAATGGCTACACATTTTGGGAGGGTAAAGGTCAGATTTCAGATTAATTCAATGCCGGGCTGACTTTGAAATGTGGGGAATAAATGAAGACAGAACTAAGTAATTTGGTTCAAGGGCAGGGAATGGTTAATGCTTAGTTTTACTTCCAATATTCCTGCAGGATCATATATAGTGGGTAGGAAAGAAAAAGTATTAAATTATGAAAAAAGTGAAAACCATCCTTGGAAGCAAGCACTATATACTTGAAATTCAACTCCACTGAATGGCACTTCTCTCTGACACTCAGCATATCACAACATTTTCTCTCCAGAGCATTGCTCTGCTATCCTGTTTTAAAGTCGGCCTTAAAACAGAACCGATTTCAGTCTAGGTCTTCCTAGCTGAGTTAATGCCTGCATGTTATTTAATCACTCATACCTCACATTATCAGTAAAATAAAAGCAATTTTAATCTTTCTGAATTACTGTAAAGATTGAAGACATAAGTGTATTGTGCCTGACATGCAGTTAGCACTCAGTGTTATCTTTTTTACTCTTTCCTCTTTTGTAAAATGCATGTATGGAAGTTGTATCCAGATTATGAGGGGGACTATCACGTAGACCTCTTTGGAAACAGTAATATGCAGAAGGAGAAAGGAGCTAAATATGGGCTGAATTACATTTAGCATTATATTTTTTAGTATTAAATTTATGTTCATTGCTTCTCATTATCTTATAACAATTATGCCAAGAGAAAAGTATATTTCATTTACCCTAGTTGCATTTTCAGTGTGTAACCACATAACAGTACAAGGGAATTTGCAAACTCAAAGGTATATTCATAATTGACTTTTCCCACTTAGTCACATATTGTTCTTTCCCTGGACTTTATTTTCCTAATCATAGCTCATTTTTTTTACCTTATAAATAATTATTTTGTCACCAGAATCTGTCTAGCAATGTGAGAATCACTATCAATACCAAAACAAACAAATAAACAAACAAACAAAAAGAACAATGAAACTACACATCTGCATAGTGACAGAAAGTGGCTCAAAGCAGAAAAAATATTTAATTGAAAAAACCCCAGCCACATGTTTCTACTAATTTGTCACTTAAATCTGTTACTGACATTCCTTTCAGCTTTCTTTAGTAGATAGAAAAATAATTTGAGATCCTAGAAGCAAATGTATTCAATGAAGGAAGGACTTTATTTCATCTTGGATGGTTCCTTGTCAACTTTGGTGTATGTGAAGAAAGTACTAATTTATCTAATCTCCTTTTACCTAATTTGCCATTCTTTTTGATGGCTAGCATCAGGGTCTGCTGGTCTTTCTTTCTTAATCTTAAAAGCTTCTGTTTATTTAAACTTATATGAGGGCAAAGGGGAGTGAAACATGCTGGCATCTGACAGTATCGTGAAACTGTCTAGCGCCTTGACGCCACCATGGTTAGCATACAGTAAGAACAACAACAAAAATCCCACATCTTCTATTTCAATTCCGTTTTTCTTTTCCTGCCACCAGCTCCGTTAATGGAATTAAAAATAATATAAAAATTATTCTTGTTATAGGCTGATAATAGCTCCTTCTTAAACAAGCATTAAAAAAAACATTAGGAGCCTAAACATGGGAGATATTTATGAGTATGCAAGAAAAATTTTTCACACAAATAATGTAAAATCAAGTCAAATATTTATTTCCTTTTATAGGAATATAAAATAAAGTCCAAATGCCTATCCTTTAGTATAAATTATAATCATAGATGTTAATTAGAAAATATTTGTGTGATTACTCTGCTACTGCTATCATTGGATGAGTTATGAACTCTCTTAGCTATGAGAAACAAGGAAATATATCCATTTCCTAAGACAATTATTCAATCCCTGATGTTTGTTGCAATAGAAGAGCCACTAAACATGGCGCTTACATTTTATAGCCCGTGGCACACCTGAATGCCAGTACTTCTCATGTTGCCATGAAAGTTGCCATCAACAATGTCACCATATTGCTTTCCCAGCCATTTGTCCCCCTTCTGGTCAGGATGAGGCCACTCTAAAACAGTGAGAAGATGCTACATACAGATCATCACTTATTTATTATATAGATCATCATTTATTTCAGTAAATACCTAGTAGTACAATTGCTGGATTGTAGGGTAGTTCTATATTTAACTTTTTAAAGAATCTCCATGATGCACCAGTTTGCATTCCCACCAACAGTGCAATATTTCCCTTTCTCTCTATCCTCACCAACATCTGTTACTTCTTGAGTTATTGATTTTAGCTATTCTGACACATGTGAGCTAATATCTTATTGAGGCTTTGATTTATATTTCCCTGATGATGAGTGATGTTCAGAATCTTTTCATGTGTGTGTTAATCATATCTTCTTTGGAAAAATGTCTATTTAACTGGATTACCCATTTTTGGGGTGTTAAGCTTTATAATTCTCTATATATTTTGGATACCAACCTTTATAGGTATAGATATGTCATTATAATTGTCTTCTCCTCTTCAAAGGTTGCTTTTTAGTTTTGTTGATTGTTTCCTTCACTCTGATGAACTTCCAAGCATTTATGCTTACTTTTTGTTTCCCATACATTAGGAGAAATATCTAGAAATAAGTTGTTTCAGCAGATGTGAAAGAGGTTGCTGTCTTTGTTACCATTTAGGATTTTTATGGTTTTAGGTCTCAAATTTAGGTCTTTAATCCATTTTTAATTTATTTTCGTGTTTGTGTAAAGCAAGTGGTCATTTCAGTTTTTGCATGTAGCTGCCCAGTTTTTCCAATACTATTTATTGGAGAGACTGTCTTTTTCCTATTGGATATCTTTTCTTGATTTTTTAAAAAACAAGTATATTTATTTATTTTGAAGGTGATGGGGGGGGGACAGAAAGAGAAAGAAACAGAGAATCTGAACCAGTCTCCTTGCTGTCATCGTGAAGCCCCATGTCAGGCTCCATCTTAGGAACTGTGAGGTCATGACCTGAGCTGAAATCAAGAACTGGATGTTTAACTGGCTGAGCCACCCAGGGGTCCCATCCTTTCTGGCTTTCTCAAAGATTAGTTGACCATATATTTATGAACTCATTTCTGGGGTTTCTATTCTGTGCTGCTGATCTATGTGTCTAGATTTGTGCCGATGTCATACGGTTTTGTTCACTACAACTTTATACTATAACTCAATGTCCAGAATTGTGGTGCCTCCAGCTTTGGTTTCTTTTTCAGAGTTGCTTTGGCTATCCAGGGTCTTTTCCATTCCATACAATTTTAGCATTATTTGTTCTAGCTCTACAGAAAACGTTACTGGTATGTTTATAAGGGCATTAAATGTGTAGTTTGCTTTGCCTAGACATTTTAACAATATTAATTCTTTCAATCAACATCACAGAATGTTTTTCCATTTCTTTGTGTCATCAGTTTCTTTCATGAAAACTATAAAGTTCAGAGTACAGAGCTTTCATCTCTTTTATTAGGTGTATTCATAGGTATTTTATGGATTTTGGTGCAATTGTAAATAGGAATTATTCTTTAATTTCTCTTTCTGCTGCTTCATTATTGCAGTATAGAAATTTAACAGATTTCTCTATGTTGATTCTGTGCATTGTATCCTATGACTTTACTGAATTCCTTTATCAGTTCTAGCAGGGTTTTTTTGTGGGGTCTTTTGTGTTTTCTATATACATCACCATGCTATCTGCAAATAGTGAAATTTTTACTTGCCAGTTTGGATGCCTTTTATTTCTTTCTTTTTTTTTTTTTTTACTTGCCAATTTGGATGCCTTTTATTTCTTTTTGTTGTCTGATTTTTGTGGCTAGGACTTACAATGTTATCTCAAATATAAGTGGTGAGAGTGAACGTCTTTGTTTTGTTCCTGACCATAGAAGAAAGCTGTTGGATTTGGTTTGCTAGTATTTTGTTAAGAATTTTTGCAACCATTGGGGTACCTGGGTGGCTCAGTCGGTTAAGCGGCCGACTTCAGCTCAGGTCACAATCTCACAGTTCATGGGTGTGAGCCACGCGTCGGGCTCTGTGAGGGCAGCTAGCTCAGAGCCTGGAGCCTGCTTCAGATTCTGTGTCTTCCTCTCTCTGCCCCTCTCTTGCTCACACTGTCTCTCTCAGAAATAAATAAAACATTAAAAACTTTTTAAAAAATGAATTTTTGCATCCATGTCATGAGGAACTTAATCTAAAATACTCTATGCCTCTTGTGTAATAAACAAGACTTTATAGTATCCTGTAGTTTCTTTTCATTTATTTTTAATTTTTTTCAGAATCTGAAAATCTCTGACTAAATGTATTCTTCACAGTCATTTATTTGTTTCCTTCATTGACACTTAATTCTAAAAGTCTAGTTCTCAAATAAAACTTCTTCTAAATGATCTACATTTTTAGAAGTAATTTAGCTACCTTTATTTTGCATTCTATGTAATTTTCCTCCTGAACAAATGCAAGAGGTTTCAACTTGAATAAGAAGCTATAATTGAACACATACTTATTAAGATAAAGTCTAGAAATGTCTGAGAAATTAATAATTGTTTTGATTAAACTATATCCATGTAGATGAATAAATGAATAATTTCAGAGTTAATCAATCAACCCACACAAAACACTATTATAATAACACTTAAAGTCACACATACCACAGATGATTTCTAGAAAGCGTTTTATTGTCAAAAAGAAAATTTCTTTTCTTTTGCACTTATAATATCAATGAATTCTTGCTTGAAATACTTTGTCAAATTATATAATACTATTCTAAGATTGCCTGGTTTGACAGCACATAATTAAATAAAAGGAACTCAGTGAGATATTTACCTTCAAAAATGGGGCAGTATACTTGCCAAGGAATCTTTTTAGCAATACATTGACTAAATAAAGCATATGAAATAAAAATGGTTTTAATTACTTCTGGAATACTTGATTAAAATATGATTTTTTAAAATATAAAGTTGTTTCATTCAGTAGATACGTAACACACTAAGGCATTTATAGTAATCTCTTATCACACAACATATTTCTGTGGTTACCAGGTGTATTGTTCTCACTTCCATCCCTCAGTTTGGTTTTTGAGTCTTCTTTCTTTTTTTCTTAGTTAATGTAGTTGAAGCATTGCCAATTTTTATTTTTGTTTGTTTGTTTGCTTGCTTTTGGAAAAACTGGTTATTATTCTCAGTGTTATGTTGTTGTTTATTCTGGTCTCCATTTTATTTCTAATACTTTTTGGTTATTTCTTTCCTGTACTTAATTTCAGCTAAGTTTTTTCTTTTTCTAGTTCCTTGTGGTGGAATGCTAAGTTGTTTATTTAAATTTTTGTCTTTTTCTTTTTTAAACTTTTTTTCTTAGTACACGCATTTATAGCATAAATTTCACCTTTATTTAATCTCCTTTTGCTGCATCTCATAGGTTTTGAAATATTGTGTTTCCTTTTTTTGTATGTTTTAGAGACATATATTGATTTGCTGTTTGTTTCTTATTTGGACCATTGCTTGTGCAATAATGTGCTGTTTAATATTTATATATTAAATTGATTTATATATTAAATAATTAATATTTACATATTAAATAATTAATATTTATATTGTAGATTCCAGCATTGTTTTATTATTGATCTTTAATTTTGTACCATTGTGGTTGGAAAATATACTTGGTATGATTTTAGTCTTAAAAAACAAACAAACTAAAACTAGAAGTGAGATACTCATCAATTATTTGCCCGAGTCAAACTGTGGAAGAGTAGCAAACAAAGAAAAGAAGCCTAACTTTTGGGGGATGACACTGTGATTGAAATTAATCATGACTCAACCCAGCGCTTAGCTCACTCACAGTAGTACGACTACTACATGGTCAGTTTCACCACTGAATTGTACATGGAAACACTTCCACTAAGTTACAATGCCTATCTTTAATACATAATCTCATATCAATCTATAATCTTCACAAAGCCATTTTGATGTTCATCAATTTCTGTTTTAAGATTGAAAAAAACTGAGGCGTGCAATAGAATAACATCTTCTTTGCGGACTCAAAGGTGGTACACAGTGAAAATATTTCATGTTCTAAACCAACAAAGCATTATATGGAAGTATACTTAAAGCTTATTTTAATAAAATTTTAATAACTTTAAATTTTAATTTTAATAGCTTTGTATTTTATAGTTTAACTTTAATATAATTTGATTTCAATAATATTATAGGTAATGTAAGAAAATCAAAACAAAAAACTTGATTTCAATTACTTGCTTATGCTTACTGACCCTTGTAAAATCTACTCCACAACCCAGTACTTGAACTCTTTTGCAATACTCCAATGTCTGAAGTTTGACCAATTTCAGAAAAAAATATTTAAAGACAATTCTCTTTTTGGACAGCTGTGGAGAAATATTTTCATCTGCATTCCATTGAAAAATCATGTCGTTTTCATGTATTGTTCTTCATTCTAAGCTTTATGTCTTTGAAGTCTAATCTTCCCTTTCTGTAACTTTATTTTAATACATCTGAAAGACTTTACTATGTTTTCATAATTTCTCTTGTTTTTAGGCCAATGCCTTTGGTTCCAATGTTTGTTCTCATGTATTAATGTCTCTTCTCATTCCACCATTTACTTTCTTTCGATGAAGCTATTTAATGTCATGCTAGAACCAAGTATCATTTCTTAAGTAATTACAGTATGTCAACATCTGTTCTGCTTCATTTTATAAATGAAAGTATTTTTCTGTTTTTCCTTTCAAGCTCAAAGGAAAAATGATATTCAGAACTTTTAAATATGTCTTCCTTTAATATAGGGTCAAGAAAATTTATGATTATATTTTTGGCACTATAATTGGTGAGGCTTCTTCTGTAACTCTTGATTTTTAGCAACTAGGAAATATGATATAGTAATTAGAGATTTGTGTGCTAAATTTTGATATACTTAATTCACAAAAATAAAATTAACCTTAAACATAAAGGATAGTCTACATAAAATTTATATACAAGTTGACATCTATGAAAGACCTTTGAAGATCCTTATATATCTACTAGAATATATTATACCAGCAAAATAATTTTTTTACCTTATGGTAGTCAAAATTTCTAAATATGTAACTATTGATAATTAATACTTTATCTAATCTAGTCAGTGAGAAAAATATTTTTTTCCTTTTATCCAAAAGACATTGTTATTGCTCTACAAAGCTATCAACAGGAATCTGGAATCTGGTATTTGGGGTCAGTTTATTTTTAGTTCAGTGTACCTAGAGCCAACTTTCCAGGAAGTATATTTACCCAGTGCTTTTGCACATCACTAAAATATTTCTTGTTCCAAGGATATATTTTACTAGGGTTCACTTTCACTGATAAGGCCCTAAGAACTATGACTTATTCTAACAGAAGATAAGAAGTTTTTAAATTCATCAACAATATTAACTAAAAAAATAGTTATTGGTGTCTAAGTCTAATCAGATTTATAAGTAAGTGATTTGTCTACAATTTTCTTACAGTTTTTGGAGAAAATGGCATTTTCTACAGTCTGGAAATGTGTTACTGTAGTAAGTTATGTTGCCACGTTGTCTATGAGACAACAGAGGTCAATTTAAATATGCTCGCCATTAGCTGCATGAAAATAAATTCTTTGTATGTCAATGATATAATATCAAATTTTATATCCTCCTTTTTAAAGTTTATTTATTTACTTTGAGATAGAGGGAGTGAGCTGGGGAGGGGCAGAGAGAGGGAGAGGAAGAGAATCCCAAGCCGTCTCTTCAGGGCCAGAATAGAGTCCAATGCAGGGTTGAACTCACAAACCATGAAATTGACTTGAGCTGAAATCTAGAGTCAGTTGCTTAATCTGAACCATCCCGGCACCCCCAAATTTTGTTTCCTAAAAAATAAACATTCTTTCTCTGAACAGGTATTTTCCTATAAGGGTAGGAGAAACGTAGCCTTGAATAGGCCTTTTATCAAATATTAAAGATCATTTTGTTCCTTAAAAGGTTTTAATTGGAATGTGAGAAGAAACATTTCTGTGAACAAGACATCTGTTTGCATATTAGTATATAAAGTCATATAGAAATCCTGTAGTTAAAAAAAAAAACTTTATTTAATCTATTGATTCCAAATGTATGTAATCATATGTAAAAGAATGTTAACATAAAATGGAACTGAAGGGTGTAAAATGGAAAATCTGGGACGTCTGGGTGCTCAGTCAGTTAAGCATCTGACCTCGGCTCAGGTCATGATCTCACGGTTCATGGGTTCAAGCCCTGCGTCGGGCTTTGTGCTGACAGCTAGCTCAGAGCCTGGAGACTGTTTCAGATTCTGTGTCTCCCTCTCTCTCTGACCCTCCCCTGCTCATGCTGTCTCTCTCTGTCAGAAAAAAAATTTTTTTTTAATTTAAAAAATTAAAATGAAAAATCTTATGCATGTGCCTTCAGGAAAATAAATCTTAAGGACTGAGAAACTGAATTCCCATAAATTACTGATTTATAGAAAATTGGTATTTTGGGAGTTTTCTTAAATAACAGTTGTTCCGGAGTTGCCTCACAACCACCGTGGGAAGTTTTACTTATGGTTTCCAGAGGCATGATCAAGAAATGACCGATACCAAGTTGGTCTTGTCTCATAAAATAAGCTGAATTAAGCTCTCTTTGTATGATTGAGCTGGTTTTGTCTGCTCAGGGAATTTTCAGAGCTGGTTTTGCTTTACTTTTGCTTTTAACAGATTTTAACTGAAATCACCCTTTTTTACATTTCCACCCCAAATCCTCAATGAGGTTACATCTAGCATGCTACCGTATGTGTCCCAAATTGCATTTTTTCTGCCAGTCTCAAATAAACTCATTGTTTTGACAATTTCAGACTTGCCTCAGTTTACTTCTTTATTCAGGTTGGCACATATGATTTAAAAAAAGAAACAAAGACCTCAGGGCATCAGGGTGGCTAAATTGGTTAAGTGATGAACTCTTGGTTTTAGCTCAAGTCATCATCTCAAAGTTCATGAGGTGGACCCCTCATCAGGCTCTGTGCTGACAGTGTAGAGCCTGCTTGGGCTTCGCTCTCCCTCCCTTTCTGCCTCTTTCCCAATATCTCTTTATCTGTCTCAAAATGAATAAATAAACAAAAAAAATAACACCAAACCCTCATGGTATACAGTCACCATCTACACAAATATTTTCCCACAACACCCAGTTTTTAAAAAAATGCATATACAATCAATAAAAGTTGGAATTATATTTTTAAGGTTTCATGGAAGTAAATGATTTTCCTTATATAAAAAATGTGGATAAATTATTGAAATAGTGAAACATTGTTACTGAAATTCTAAAGAATAGGAAATGCCCTAATCTTCATGGATCCTAATCATTATGTTTTTAAGTTTGTTTATTTATTTTGAGAGAGAAAGAGAGAGAGTGAGTGAGCATGGGGAGGGAAAGAGGAAAGAGAATCCCAAATTGGCTCTATCTATCAGTGCAGAGCATGACTAAGGAACTGTGATATCATCACCTTAGCCAAAATCAAGACTCAGACTCTTAACCAACTGAGCCACCCAGGAGTACTCCAATCACTAATTTTTGTATCACTTGTTAATTACATTTAGACTTGAAATGTTTGATTTAGATTTGTTACTTTAATGTTCTCCATACAATTGTATACATTTTAAATATTTGCATTATAAAATATATTAGTCATGAGGATATAATGTACAGGAGGGGATACAGCCAATCATATTGCATTAACTTTGTAAGATGACACAGTAACTGCATTTATTGTGGTAACCATATCATAATGTTTACATATGTCAAATCACTATTTTGTACACCTGAATCAAATATAATATTGTATGCCATTATAAATGAATAACTTTTTGAAAGAATTTAAAATAAAACAAAATAGTGAAAAAATTATGTCTTTAAAAATTTACCAATAAGTAATATCAAAGTGAAAATAAAATGGAACAAAAATTTACAGTTCTAAGAAAAAGATTTCTTTAATATTAAACAATTCTTGGGTGCCTGTGTAGCTCATTCAGCTAAGCAAGCATACAACTTGATCTTAGCTCAGGTCTTGATCTCAGGGTCATGAGTTCGATCTTGTAGTGGGCTCTGTGCTGGCATGAGGCCATATACATATGTACCTTTATATAAAGCAATTCTCAATTACTATAAATAGCTCAGAATGAAACCTCAAAGTGTATATTCAGATAAAAAGTATATTTCTTGTTAAGTATGCCAAATCTGCATAAAAAATTCCCACTCATTTCCCCTTCCTTCCTTTCCATCTTTCCTTTCCTTTTTTTTTTCATTCCTTCCTTCCTTTCTCTCTTTCTTTCTTTCTCTCTTTCCTTCTCTCTCAATGATGTATGAACAATTCTAAAAGCTTGCTAACATTGGGACACTAATAAATTATGAATAAGATATAATTGTTCATATCTGAAAATTGTCATAAATTGGAAAAGTAGTTAACGCAGGCAGAAGCAGCAGATATATTATTTGTATTTTGTGGTTTAGAAGACAAAACATCTAATAATCACTTAAAATATTGCTTAATACTCTTCAGAAGTCTTTAAAATTTTCTCAATTGGAGGAAACATCCATTTTAATTTTTTAAAATTTGTGTTCATTTGAGCTATACAGATCAACAGCATTAAATAATAGTAGTTATAGCAAGAGCAGAAATCTATATCTGAATTTTCTCAGTCTTCCTAGACTAGAGGCCAAGCTTTTAGTCTTTCTCAGTTTTCAACATGCTTTCCTCATTAAAACTAATAATTTCTAGCTTTTGATATAAAATGAGAGAAATGTGATTCTTTCTTTTGTTTGAACACTTAGAGGCCATGGTAGGGTTATTAATTGGTCTAACTTCAATATTTTTTTCAGGTTTAGGGAAAGGAAGAAAGATTAGGGGATGGGGGTGGGGTGATGGCCAGTAAATGGAGCAGTCAACACACACACAACATTTCCTGATCAATTTATATGGGCATGGTTCATGGTGCTCCAAAACAAATACAATATTAACATCAAAGATCACTGATCGCAGATGACCAAAATAAATGTAATAGTTTAATCATAAAGTTTGAATGTTGTGAGAATTACCAAATGTTGACACAGACACACAAAGTGAGCAAATGCTATTAGAGAAATGGCTCTGATAGACTTGCTTAACTCAAGGTTGCCACTAACCTTCAATCTGTAAACAGACAAACAAAATGTATTTAGAAAATTCTGGGGAATCTACCAACAAAAAAACCTACAAGAGCTAATAAATGACTTCAGCAAGATTGTAGGGTACAAGGTCAAAAACATAAACCAATTGTGTTTAATCTACTAGCAATAAAAAAATAAAAATAAAATTAATAAAACATTTATAGTTACAATAGCATGAAAAAGAATATGACATTTAGGAATATAATTAAAGTGCAAAACTTATACACTGAAGACTACAAAATATTGCTGAAAGAAATTAAAGACCTAAGAAATAGAAAGATAACTCATGTTCATAGATTGTAAAACTTAATCTTATTAAGAGAGACATACATCCGAAATATATCTACACATTTAACACAATTCCTATGAAAATCCCTGATGGCTTCATTGCAGAAATTGACAGGCTGATTCTAAAATTCATAAGAAATCTCAAGATATCCAGGAAAATCAAAACAATTTTGTAAAATAATGAAGTTGGAGTACTCACAGTTCTCAATTTCAAAACTTTCTTTCAAACCACAGTCTCAAGACAGTAGTACTGGAATAATGATAGACATATAGATTAATGGAATAGTTTTGAGATTCTAGAAATAAACTCACACTTCAACAATCAACTGATTTTAACAAGCGTGACACTACCATTCAATGGGGAAAGAACAGTCCGTTCAGCAACTGGTACTGAGACAAATGGCTATCGACATGAAAAGAAGAAAATTGAACCTGACACCATATATAAAAATTAACTCAAAAAGTAAATACAAAGATACAAAAATAAATTAAAAAATATATAAATGAAGGACCTAAACACAGCTCTTAGGAGAAAATCTAGGTGTAAATCATTGTCACTTTGGGTTAGGCAGTGGTGTCTTGGCTATGACACCTAACGCATAGTCGGTCAACAAGAGAATAGACAAATTAGACTTCACCAAAATTATAACTTTTTTGCTTCAAAAGTCACTCCGAAGAAAGTTAAAAGATAGCCTCAGATTTGGTTGAACGTTTGAATATATTTTTAAATTATATACTTGGGAAGAGTCTAGATTCAGAATATATAAAGTACTATTACAACTCAAAAATAAAAAGGCAAATAACCCAATTAAAAATTGGCAAATGACTTGAGTAGATATTTTTCTAAAGAAAATATACAAATTGCCATTAAGCACATGAAGCATGTTCTACATCATTAGTCATTAGAGAAATGCAAATGAAAACTACGATGAGATGCCATTTCATAACCATGAGGATGGCTATAATAAAAAAAGATGTACAATTGCAAGTGTTAATGGTAATGCTAAGAAAATGGAACCCTCATACATTGCTAGTAAGAAGGTAATACATTACAACCACTTTGGAAAATGTTTTTGCAATACCTCAAAACATTCCACAGAATTACCATATGACCCAAAAGTTATATTCAAAGTTATTTATCCAAGAGAATTGATAACCTATACTCACACAAAACTATACACAAATGTTTATAATGTTCTTATTTTTCATAATGGTCAGAGTGGAAACAACCCAAATGCCCATCAACTGATGTATGGAATAAATAAAAAGTGGAATATCGACATAAAAGAGTAAAAATCAGCCACAAAAGGCAATGAAGTACTGATCCCTACTATAACTTGGATAACTATGAAAAAATATGGAAAGTGAAAGAGAAAAGCCACATCTTGTATGATTGCATCCATATGAAATATTCAGAATAGCAAATCCATTCAAACAGAAAGTAAATTAGTGGTTCTCAGGGACATTCCCCTCTGGAGGAAAGGGGTTTCATTTTGAGGTGATGAAAATATCCTGGAATTAGATAGCGTACTTCTTATGAAATCTTGTGAATTTACTAAAACCTCTGAGTTTTAGGGACACCTGAGTGGCTCAGTTCGTTAAACATCTGACCCTTGGTTTTGGCTCAGGTCATGATCTAATGGTTCATAGTTTCAAGGTCTGCATTGGGCTCTGCACTGCCAGTGTGGGCCCTGCTTGGGATCCTCTCTCTCACCCTTTCTGTGTCCCTACACCCCATGTTCTCTCTCCCTCTCTCTCTCTCTCAATCTCTCAAAATAAATAAACAACTTTTTAAAAAAGCCTCTGAATTTTAAACTTTATAATTTTGTGCATGAATTTTATGGTCTTTGAATCATATTTCTATTAAGGAATATGAGAAGAGTAAATATCTGAACCAATCCAAATTGGAATGAAAATCTTTAATTTTTTTCAGGGTAGTTCATGGGATACGGAAAATGGAGAGTGTTAAGGTTTTGCAAAAGCGAAAAAAATACCAACAAATATTTGCCTATAAAAGGAATGAACTCTAGGGAAGCCTGGGTGGCTCAGTCAATTAAACGTCCAACTTTGGCTCAGGTCAGGATCTCATGGTTTGTGAGTTTGAGCTCCGTAATAGGCTCTATGCTGTCAGCACAAAGCCAGGAGCCTGCTTCAGATATTCTTTGCCTCTCTCTCTCTGCTCCTTCCCCCTCTTGTGCTCTGTCTTTTTCAAAATAAATAAATAAACTTAAAAAAATAAAAGGAACAGACTCTATCTTGTGTGGGAACTAAAAGAGTGAATCTAAGAACAAATAGATCAGCACTGAGCACCAGGGAAAGTAGGAAAAAAGGCATTGGAAATTCTGTGGCAAAAGAGGTGACTGATTGTTGTCTTGAAAGCTTCATTAATGAATAAATGACTTATCACTAACAGATAAACCCTTGAGTAAGAAACTAGGAAAGCAAGTCTTATCTGTATTTCTAACCAATAGTGTTTTCCACTAATAAATGGCCCATGAAAATCCAACTTTCATAAATAAATTGTGTTGTCACAACAATGTATAAAAATAAATATAAAATGTTGATCAGTAAAGAAAGAGAAAAAAATAAAGATTTGGAACTATGACAAAGTATAACACATCAAATACTTTTTTTTTTTTTAAGACAGAAAGTTGACTGCCAAACAACAGGAAAGTGTGAAACTGGAATAAAATATTTCAGTTATTGTGGCAGATTATATTCCTCAAGTATGACTGCAACACTATGTCCTGTCCCATATGCTCTTCTAGAACCTTGACACTCCTCCATTGTAAAATAGAGTCGATGTTCCTCTCTTTGAATCTTGGCAAGGCCTTGTAACTTTATCTAGTACTAGCATACAGCAGAAGTGAAAACATTTGATTTCTGATGCAAGTTATAGAACGCAATATGGTCTCTGTCACTGCCTCAAATTTTGTTTCTTGGAATGCTTGTCTGTGGAAACCAGGCACCTGGCTATGAGTAAGTCCCGTTGAGATGGAGAGGTCCACATGGAAAGGAACTGAGGCTCCTCCCTTCCTCCCTCAGGTGACAGCCATGTGAGTGAGCCACCTTTGAGGAGAATCTTTCAGCCCCAGGCAAACCACTCCAGTTGATGCAGGGGGTGTGGAGGGGGGGGTGGTAGTGATCTATATTTTTCTCCAAGCCCTGATAAAAAAACATATTTGAAGTACAATAAATGATTATTTTGCTCTTTCAGTGTTTCAAGATTTAAGATAGTTTATTATGTAGTAATAGATACTAAAAGGTAAAGAAGAAAAGGAAACACATCATTTCAGAAAAGAAAAATTATGAAGATGACAAGCAAGAAGATGCATCATTCAAAGAATTATAGGGATGTGGCCAATAGTCATGAGAAAAGCCAAGAGAATGAAAATGGAAAAAAAAAAAAAAAAGGACATGTTGAAGTAGAGAAGACATAACAGGTATAGAAGAAAACTTAAGAGACCATTATGTATAGTCAAGATACATATAAAGAAGAAAAACAAATAAATGAAACAGAACAAAGTTTTGCTTTTTGTACTTGTATCAATAAAGAAAAGTCAACAATGAGACATAACATCATAGAATTGCTGGACTTTAATGTTTTTTTTTTTTAATTTTTTTTATTTTTGAGAGAGAGAGACAGCGTGAGCAGGGGAGAGTCAGAGAGAGAGGGAGACGCAGAATCTGAAGCAGGTTCCGGGCTCTGAGCTGGCTCTCAACACAGAGCCCGACGCGGGGCTCGAACCCACGAACCCTGAGATCATGACCTGAGCCACAGTCGGATGCTTAAGCGACTGTGCCACTCAGGCACCCCAGAATTTCTGGACTTTAAAGATAAAAAGAGATCCTTCATGCATCATGCATAGATCAACTTATTAAAAAGGAAAGAAAATCACGTGACATCAAAGTTTTCTTTTAATTGTTAAATGCTTATTTATTTTTGAAAGAGAGAGACAGACAGAGAGAATGAGTTGGGGAGGCGGGAGAGAGGGGGAGACACAGAATCTGAAGCAGGCTCCAGGCTCTGAGCTGTCAGTACAGAACCTGACACAGGGCTTGAACCCATGAGCCATGAGATCATGACCTGAGCCAAAATCAGAGCTTAACTGACTGACTCACCCAGGTGCCCCAACATCAGAGTTTGAAATTTAATAGTCAAAAAGCAAAAATATCTATGATAGAATTAAAGAAAAATAGTCTGAACCAAGGAGAATTTCAGTTATTATGACAACAGACATATAATTTTTAATGTATCAGATCTCAGAAAATACTGCTCCCACAAGCTCTTCCTTGAGAGCCTTGCAGAACAAACTTCTGAATGATTGGAGAAGCTTTGGAAAAAGTATTGAGTACATTTCACTGTAGAACTCTTAAAACAAAGGCAGAAATATGAATGAATGATAGGCAACCAGGCAGTTCAAAAGTGGCAGGTCGTGTCATGAGACCTATTATCTGTGTTCAAAGACAAGGCATGTGGGGAGGAGTTAACATTTGCATCCACAACCTCAGCGCATAGAAAAAGTAAAAGCTAATTTGAATAGGGCTTTCTCCCAAGCCTCCTCTAGTGACAAGGGACTTCTAGATATTTTGTTCAGAGAAAAAACTCAAAACAGATTCTGGAGGGCTGTCTGTCTTAGAATGCATATTTGCTAGATTCATTGTTAGTTGTTTTCTAGCATAATTTGATAAAGCAGGACAGGGCGTCACAAAGTGATTGGAGAAGGGTAGTATCCTTAGGAGACATCAGAAAAGTTATACACTCTCCCCCTGCCACAATTAGCATACTTCTCTTATAAAAGAAAATTATTTTCAGATTGGTTACAGGTCAAATCTCAATGAATGCTCCATACCACACCTAAAGTTAACTTATCAGGAGCCTTGCGAATAAAAAGATAATCAAGGTTATATTCAAGCAAAAGGAAAAGCCAAGAGAATGAATGCTCTAATATTAGACATAAAGAAGAATAAAACACAGTAAACATAACAGTAAATAGAACTGTTAATGTTAGAGACTATAAATCACTATGATGAAGTTAATCATATCTTTGAACTAATTACACAGCACTGAATTTTATATAACATAAATGACAAGAATTCAATTATAGTTAGCTAGAAACACGATAGTAACAGGTGACTTTAATATGATTTTTTAGTCCTAACAGATAAAATATATGAAATAAAATAGGCAGTGAAATAGCTAAATATTATAACCAATAAAGTAAAATTTCAAGGTGTATAATAAATTCTGTGTTACAGTAAAATTCTTCTTTTCAAGCATTTATTGAAAAGTTACAAAAAGTGATCCAATATTATTAGGTGACAAAAAAAATTATTTTTAATGTTTGTTTATTTTTGAGAGAAACAGAGACAGAGCACCAGCGGGGGAGGGGGAGAGAGAGAGGGAGGCACAGAATCTGAAGGAGGCTCCAGGCCTAGAGCTATCAGCACAGAGGCTGATGCAGCACTCAAAGTCACACACCACGAGATCATGATCAGAGCTGAACTCGGACACTAAACTGACCGAGTCACCCAGACGCTCCCACAAATACAACTTATGGACTTGTATTGTACCGGCCGCTTTCTTATTTGTCTTTATGCTGTCTCCTCTCCTCTGGTTTGGTGGCAAAGAAGTTTTCAGAAAGTCCGTTTTGATAAAGGCTACATTTTCTAAATGTATTGAAAGCTTACCCCAATTCTAATTGATAGTGAAGGCATAAAAGCAACATGTAATATATTTATTTAAGGAAAAAAACAGAATGTTTTGAAAGAACAATTGGTATAAATTCATTACTGATAAATAACTAATAAGATGTGAGAGCATTTTGATGGTGCATGACTTTGCCTTAGGGGGAGGGAAAGAAAGAAAAAAAATTGGTCCTTTGACAGCAAATTATTTAGAAATACTAATACGATATTATTAAGAACTTCATGCTTGAATTAAAAATGGGATCGATGATGGAAAATTTTATATAAAAATTATTTAGTAAAATATCACAGTTCAAGCTGATGGACAAGTTAGAATATCAGATGTACAAAAAAGTAATGATAATAATAAACTTAAGACATTTCTACTTAATATTTTATCCAAGTGAGATGAAAGAAGAAGTGTTTTAAATATATTGCATTGGCAAAGTAAGAAATTAAACTAGTGTCTGCTACACTTTATCTATTTATGATTATTTCATTTATTAAAATTAAGGAATAAGGCTTCACATTGAATGGTAAAATATTAACATCATTTTTCTTATGGGCTATATTTCTGTAATTTTAATAAATCTCAATTGCATATTTTAAATTTAGCTACTTCTTCATCACTTAAATTATTTTAATAGCACTTTACCAACTCCAAGAGGCATAAATATGGCCCAATTTGTGCACAATGCTTTCTATCACGATTTTCAATAACTTTCTTCTTACTTTCCAGATTCCACTACCCAACTGGGAAGACCTGGGAAGAGTTTGATTTCACCTTATTTGTATTCCCTATGACCTAGAAGGAAATATCATTTCTATATTCCAAGATTCCAAGAAATACATATATAGATTTCTATATAACCATCTTTACAAAGTTTGTGTGGAATCAAGAGCTGGTACCTCTGTTTGCATGACACGCTGAAATATTGTAGACCCATAGAAAATGTTCTCCCAATACCAATTCACTTACAACCCTTTAACCCACAGTTGTGCATTAGGTCAATATCACTGGTCAGCATTAAGTAACGACATTTGGATGCTACAATTGTGATGGGAACTTAGATACCATGATCCTACTCAAATAAACTTTCTGATGTTTATATTTATTTGTGTGATTTCCAAAATAGTGTACTTGGTGTTTTTAAAATCTTTTTCACATTTATTTATTTTTGAGAGAGAGAAAGAGAGACAGAGTGTGAGCAGGGGAAGGGCAGAGAGAGAGGGAGACACAGAATCTGGAGTGAGCTCTAGGCTCTGAACTGTCAGAACAGAGCCCAAGGTGGAGCTTGAAGTCAAGAACCATGAGATCATGATCTGAGCTGAAGTCAGATGCTTAACCGACCGCTAATTAGCCGTATAATTTAGATTGTGATTAATCTAAGTTCTGATTTCACTCTCACATTTTGCTAATAGTGTAAACATAGAGATGTGTTTCATTGTCATCTCATTTATTTCTTTACCATAATTATTTAATAAATAAAAATATAAGGAAAACATTACATTTCATGTAAGTCCAACAGATCTTTCCTTCAATATTGAAGAAGGAAGATAAATTGACATATAGGATCCTACAGCTTAGTAAATGCTTTCATTTGAAATTTCTAAGGTATTTCTTAGGTAAGAGGAAATACCAAGCCTTGTCTAGGAAATCTCCCCCAAGACAAAGACAGCTAGAATGGGTCCTGTGGGAGTTAAGGATATTAGTCATGTGTAGGTTGAAAAGATACAGTATGGGGCACTCAAGTGGCTCAGTTAGTTAGCATCTTACTCTTGATTTTGGCATCATAATCTCATGGTTTGTGAATTTGAGCCCTTCATCTTGCTCTGCTCTAACAGTGCAAAACCTGCTTAAGATTGTCTCTCTCTCTTTTTTTTTTTTGTCTGCTCTCCCCCCTCCTCCTGGCTCGTGATCTCTCCTCTCTCTCTCTGTCTCTCTTACAATAGATAAATTTAAAAAAAGAAAAAAAAGAAAAAAGAGAACATGAAGCTATCAGGAATATTTTACAGACAGTTTCTTATATACTATAATAAAGGTGTGCCAGTTATGCTTTCTTAAAGGACTTAGACTTCATTTTATTGAGAACTATTAAGGACTACACTTGGGAGGTGACAGATGAAACGTTCAACTCTAAATGAAGCATGGGGAATGGTGATAAAGGAAATTCCTAGAGATCTGTACTATTTTTTTAAATGTTTATTATTGGGGGTGGGCAGAGAGAGGCAGAGACAGAGTCCCAAGCAGGCTCCGCACATAGGTCTCAAACTCATGAATCTATGAGATCATGACCTGAGCCAAAATCAAGAATCAGATAAAATGGACTGCACCACCCAGGTGCCCCAGATGTGTACTATTGAATAAGGTTAACAGTAGCAGAGATGGGGAAAAGTGCATTAATTGGAGAACTGTAAAGAAAGTCACATGGTTTACTTCCTCACTTCTTTCAGGTTTCTCAGAGGTCTTTTATTTTTTTAAATTTTATTTAAACTGAAGATGTGTATATCTGAAGATCTGTTTGCTTGTTTGTTATATGTCTTGAATAGAGTTTAAACATATCTCCTTTTGAATCACTGAGTAGTCATTCAATAAATTTATTAAGAATGAAAATTGGTAGAGGTGCCTGGGTGGCTCAGTCAGTTAAGCATCCGACTTCAGCTCAGGTCTAGATCTCACAGTTCGTGGGTTTGAGACCCACATCGGGCTCTGTGCTGAAAGCTAGCTCAGAGCCTAGAGCCTGCTTCAGATTCTGTGTCTCCCTCTCTCTCTGACCTTCCCCTGCTCACGCTGTCTCTCTCTCAGAAATAAATAAATTTAAAAAAAAACAAAAAATTTTTTTAAAGAATGAAAATTGTAGAATCTGGTAATACATGACTTTCAGATTTTGTCTTGGTCAAACTGGGTGAAGGATAGCATCAGTGAATAAGCAGGTAATTAGGGAAAAATGCATATTAGGTAGAGTATGATGATCAGTTCATTTTAAATGGCATACCACTTAAACTCTGATTCCTTAATATGAAACATTAATAATAATATTCAATTTTAATGTTATTATAAGTACTAAAGAAGAGAAAATATGTCAGGCTGGATATCTTAGTCTTAAGAATATATGGTCTCAAAAAAAAAAAAAAAGAATATATGGTCTCTACTCAGTGAGTAGAATTCACTAATTCTGATCCCATCATTTTAGATACAAGTCATCTACTATTTGTATTCCCGTAATTATCTGTGAAATGGGAGTTTCTCACAGAATTATTGCTGGAGTTAAATAAATTAATCTAGACAGGTGTACTCTATATAAATTAGACAATAACATACAGCATCTCAGATTTCTCCAATAAGAATAGGCTAATAAAAATGCATCCCAAGTTTCCCTTCTCCCCTTATGATAAAATGCATCCGAGGAAGAGCCAGGACTCATAGGTGGCATTTCTGACCCTTCTTATCCTGTTTTACTAATCTACTAAATTGTACAACTTTTATATTATTTTTTAAAGTTTATTTCTTTAATTTGAGAGAGAGAGAGAGAGAGAAAGAGCTGGAGAGGGGAAAAAAAAGACAGGGAGAGAAGGAGAATCCTAACCTAACTCCATGCCGTCAGTGCAGAGCTTGATGTGGGGGGTTTGAACTCATGAACCAAGAGATTATGACCTGAGCCAAAACCAGGAGTCAGACACTTAACCAGCTGAGCCACCCAGGCCCCCTTTTTCTTTTATATTGTTAAAATGCAAAAATAAATCTAATATAGAAAAGTTAATGTTAAAAATATTAGACACAGATATAGGCAATGGGTCACAACATAAATTTGAAGAGCACTGTTGGTCAAGATAAGCAGCTTCACTTAGAAATTGCCAGAATAATGCAACTCTATAGTTGTAGACTCCAGATGGTTTGAAACAGTATTTCTAGTTAAAGAATTCTACACCAGCTGGCCCTTTATTCATATATGCTAGGCGTCCAGCAAAAGCTAAGATTGTGGCAGGAGTCTAAATAGAGAGACTCCAAAGACCTCATCATCAGCAAAATAAGAAGAAGGATCCTCTTGGGGACAAATGTCTCCACTGTCACAGCAGGAAGGCTTGATGTGAAAAGATACTATTTAAGGATCTGTTTTTGAATTCCTTTGCATTGCTGCACAGTGAGCCAAAAATACTAAACTGGTGAAAAACAGACAAAAGATGATGATGACTAAAGTAATTATTTTGAGCATGTCGCAAATAGTTATCACTATTCCCCCACTTCAGTCTTAAGAATGTGTAATTCAGGAAGAAAAAAAAAAAACCTAGGAGGGGAAAATAAATTTGGCAAAGCATGGGTTAAAAGGTTCAGGTGAGGAGGAACAGTTTTGCAAATACACAACTATTGCATTCTGTCAGCATATCGCAAATTAGTCAATGATTGCTCATGGCGATTAAAATAATCATACATATTTTCTCCCCTGAAGCACAAATCAGTGATGAGCCCCTGGAATCTGGATTGCTTAGAGCAAAATTACTAAAATCTACAAGAACATTATGTATAGACCTATGTATTTATGACATGAACTCAGTGTGAAACATGAAAACTGCAGTCTAATATTTTAATGCATTCAAGAAAATTGTACATAGTAGTCACTAAATTAATAAAACTCCTAATGCATGGGAAGTTTGGAGTCTGTTACAAATAGATTCAAATTAAACATCTAAACTATGACTTCACTGAGATCTTGGTGACTATATATTACTGTAACAAACAATTATAGTAAGATAATTCAATTATTTAAATAAATTTAAATGTGTTCAAAAAAACAAAAATACAGAAAATATTATAGACTTGAATTTTAGGAATACTAAAACTGACAGAGAAACAAGGATAATACATCATTATGCACTATAAAGCAAATACTATTTATTTGATCACTATTTTATGTGATATTTTTCATGTACACTTATTTTCTGAAAAAATACAAAAATTGTAAGAAGGCATTAGTGAAATATGATTTAAAATTCTACCAGCAGAAAAGTACTTTATATAAAACACTGAAAATTTAATAAATTAATAATAATAATGGCCATGTAAGTTAAACAAAGATTAGTTTATTTTTAAGCTGGACTCCATCAGTTTGTTGATATAGCCAATTCCTTATTTCCAATGTTAATAGAAAACAAACAAACAAACAAAAACAAAATAGAGTCCTCAAGAGTGATTGGCCTTCGAGTTTGACAAGTTTGATCTTGCATATAGATAAGTTGTTTAATACTTAAGTAATATTATTTTAAGAACCTGCTTTTACTGAATTATAAAATATTTTCTCTTCATCTCCCAAAATCCAATAATAACTTATATGTTTGTTTTCATATTACTTCCTTTAAATTTTTGCTGTTCTTTTATTTTTGGCATTTTCCTATAGTTTTCTATATTTCCCTATATAATCTGGTAGGTTATTAGCTTTGATTTTTATTTATATTGTTAGAACATTTGAGGTATATTTATTAACATCATAATACATTTATTGTTTCTCTTTCTAAAATGATAGGATTCACCAATTTCTTTATACTGTTGCGACACTCGTTTTCAGAGTATACTTACAAATTGATGGATTTTAAATTAGGCTTGTATAAAATTACATAATTTATCTTTAGATTATTTGAAACATTTGAAACATTTCAGTATTCATCAATGAAAGTACATACAGGTTTCAATTCTATATCTACTTTTAACTTTTATTCAGTAGTGACCATCAATTGTTTTCTTCTGTTTCCTAATTTTAGAGTTATTTACATTCATTCACTCTATTTCCTAAGATTCTAATGTGGAGTAACTTATTTTTAGGAACTGATTCAGGTTTCCTGCTTATTAAGTCCTTATAGACTCAAGATTCTCTATTCAACATTTTCTTTCTATTGCTGTGATATATGAACAATAACTATATTGTTATATATATATGATGATATAATTTGTCATTTATAAAGTTTTTCTCTCAAAACTATTTTCATTCCATTTTTTTTCTATTAGCTTCAGTTGACATTATGATCAATTTGTATTTACTTTCTTTTGTTTATACAGCAAGCACGTTTTGTTTGTTTCATGAATTACATTAGCTGGTCTATTTGTGGGATTCTTTCTTTGCTTTAAAATTTTATAATTTCACTAGAATAAGGCTGTGTTTAGTAAATTGTGATTATGTAAACATTTTCATTTTATTCTACACAATTCTAATTATAATTTCTGCATTGTCTGTTTTGTGTATTACAGTTACAAACGGAAGTTTCAATTATGTGATTGTTTCTTGGATCCTCACCTTTCCACCTAGTCAAAGGAGTCCTGTTTTTCCAAGTCTCTCATCTCCCTTCCACTCCTTCTTCATTATATTCTATGTATTTCCATCTCATCTTACTTCCTTTGTTTTAAAAAGTTAAAATATAAATAAATACAAATTAAAAGTTACTATTTAGTTTTATTGAGATTCCAAAGAGAGGTCTTTCCAGATTTTTATTTTTATTAGTTATTATAGAGAGAAAGAACAGAGAGAGAAAGAATCTTAAGCAGGCTCCATGCCAGTCAGCAAGGACTTGATTCCATGATACTGGAATCAGGACCCGAGCCGAAATCAAGAGTTGGTCACTCAACTGACTGAGCCACCCAGGTGCCCTAAGACAGATCTTTCTAAATTTATGGGTTTTTTCTATGAGATATCTCTGCTTACCCCCAAACTTTCTTAAAATTCTTCATCAATTTTTTCCTTTTAGATGGAGCCTCTGATCTCACAGATCCATTTTATGTATCCTCAAAAATATTAAGAACAGAAAGAATAATGCTTTTCTATGATTCATTGTGGTTAATTAACATGTGAGGTGTTTTTCTCTTTATTGTTTTTTTGTTTGTTTCATATTTCATTTAAACAAGATTATTTGTCAATTATAGTAGAATTTCTCATTAGTACCTTCTTACACTTCTAGTTCACCTTTCAACTATAAATTGCTTGGGTTAAAGGTTTATTCTCTTTAACAACAGTGTTGAATATTTTGAACAGAATTTTATATAAAAATGAAACCCAATAGTCTGATTTATTAATACACTTTCCAAAGTGAATGTATTTGTTTCTCAAATTATTGGTCATATACTTATTGAAAGGTATATGTTTTTTTCTGGATTTCTATAGTCTGGCTATTATTTTACTGTTTTTATTGAAATAGTAAATAGTTGGTGTTAGATATATTAACAGAACTAAAGTTATAATATTATAAGTTATATTAATATAAATCCATATAAATAAAAGTTATATTAATCATGCTGTGAGGAAACAAATTTTGGTAAGGTACTACTTTTATTTATGGTGCTACATCATAAGCTGCTGATTCCAGGTGATAATTAAAAAATAAAAAGTCTATAGGAATATTTGTAAATAACTCAATATGATCTTGGCTTTTTGTTTTGTAAATTAATTCCAAAGTTCCAGGGAAATTAAATGAAGATTATGAAAAGAAAATGGAGCTTTTTAAAAAGTTTAAAACTCAGTTTGAATTTGCCCCTTTTTCATTGTGAATATTTTTAATAATTTAAGAATAAAAAACATCCTTGATAAAACTAATATGTAGAGTGTGAAGGGCTTGTAATGTTCAATTTCTTTTTTTCCCAATGTTTACTTTTTAGAAAGAGAGAAAGCTAGTGAGGGAGAAGCAGAGAGAGGGAGATACAGAATCTGAAGCAGGCTCCAGTGTCTTAGCTGTTAACAAAGAACCCGATGTAGGGCTCCAACCTACAAGCTGTGAAATCATGACCTGAGCCAAAGTTGGATCCTTAACTGACTGAGGCACCCAGGTGTCCCTTGTAATGTTCAATTTCTTGATCAGGCTAGTGGTTATGTGAGTTTATTCCACTTTGAGAAAATTCATCAATTAGTGCACCTTTGTGTATGTTGTGTTTCAATAAAAACACTCACTTTTGAAATTCCATTTGGTTTGTTGGCAAACAGTCATCACCCAACGATCAGTACAGCTGAACCACCAGCTCTTGTTTTCCAACTTTTCTTGTGGTTGTTGTTTACTGTTCATAAGATTTTTTTTCCTACAAACTTTCATGGTCAACTATATCTAAAACATGTTTCTGATGTTTCTTTAAGAATTCCTAGAACTTTTGTAGCACTTGTGTTTTCTGGTGATTGAGTCGGCTATGTTTCCAGAAACAGAAGTGCCCAGAATGCATCTGGTTCTGTTTTATATTTATAAATTTCAATTTTACTTAAATTTGCATACTTAGTGCTATTTTCAGCCCAGTAAAATTTCCTTCAATTCCAAGTGTGATTTTAGTTTGTATCCCGATTACTTCTTTGAAACACCTGTAATTTCCAGATGGCTCTTTGTTCCTACATCTCTTCTCTCATAATTTTCAGCTCTTTGGCTTGTTTCTGTAACTCTTAAAGAAACTCTCAAGTAGGCTCTTAACATCAGTCATTAAATTTTCCATGAGCTCCTTTTACTCACTGCTGCCTCCCATTTTCATTTTACTTTTATGTCTTTAGTTTGATTTTAATCTTTTAATCTCACCCAGTTTTTTCTTTCTCATCGGTTGTTCATTTCACATGACATTTGTTACCCCGTTTCTAATTTTCTGACAAGTAGAGCAAATTAATTATATAAAACTTAAAATCCTAGCCTCTGTGACTACTAGGACTACTTTTTAATCTCTGTTCACAAGTACATTTTATTTGAAGGCCTACACTCACCAGAATCTAATGTAGTTCCACCAGCCAAGTTGCCTTCCTGCTTCTGACAAGCGAGATCTCTAGCTGGATGCGGAAGATGGCAGTTCATACAAACCCTGGGCAAGAAGTGGCAGAGTGAATACAGTTTCTCAGACTTCTTACTGCATAGCAGACATGTTTGTTTTTATCCATAGCACTCTTCACTTGCTGTTTTAAAATGCGTAGACTTTTCCTTTCTGAACTAGAGATAAACACCAAATTCAAGCATCAGGTTTGCTTGTTGGAATTTGTTTCCAAAACTGATATATGTTTTATTTATACATAATATATTTATGTATGTTTTATTTGCACATATTTACTATAACTATGCATTATGTACATTATTTTAAGAATATTCAAAGATAAATTTAGAATGTAACTAGTAAAATCTAAGCTTTTTAACCACATTTTATGTTTACTCAAAGGTACTCTTATTTACCAGTATTTTATTCAATTCCCACAGTAAAGGTTCTCAATAAACTGGACCCACTTAATCCTTTGTTTCCCCACAGAAGAATTTCCTCCAGTCAAGACAAAATTCCTGTTATCTTTCTTAATGTACCTTTACATGTCTAATTCTATACTTATTTTTCTGGAATGTCTTTCCATTTTCATTGCAAAAATAAAAATTTTGTCTTTTTTCAAAGTAATGTTGAGTATGGATAATTTTATGTAATAATTCTACTGTATGGTTATAATTTCTCTTCTCTGAGTCACTTGCAATGTTTTCTATATACTACACAATCTGGTCTTGCCAGTTATTGCACATTTTATTTCTCATCGATGGTAAAACAGGTCACAATCAACAAGTGTTATTTCTTCAACTTATAGTTTAAATTCAGAGCACCTGTACATGTTTTAGATTAAACACACACACACACACACACACATCATATATATAGATCTAGATGAGTAAGTAACAGCTATTCATAGATAATGATGCCTTACTTATCATACTATTCATTGCATATAATTTACACCAGAAGTTTAGCTAGGAATTTGATAGAATGACTATTTTACCTATTAGATAAATAAATCATATTCAAAACCAACAAATGAAAAGATAATATGACATATTTCCTCTATCTTTATTTATCAAATTTAAACCTCTTATGAATCATTATCTCAAGGTCTTGAAGAAAACCTTGGGGAAAGTGGTGCAGTTCATGCCTATAAACTAGTCAGGGTGGAGCTTCACTTCCAATCCACACCGGAGCCCAGTGGTGAGGGAGCCCTTTCCTTGTGACAGTGCCGTTATGGCACAGTTACTTAGAGATGTCCAGGAATACACAGAAGGAATTTATGAAAGAGTATCAAATCAAAGCAATAAATTACCAAAAAGCAAATATGTGTTAATTTAGTTCCCAATTTATCACTAGAGAAAGAAACAGGGATGAGGCAGAGTGAGAGATGAAGTAAAGTTCCTGTGTTTTTGTTAATCTCAGAATCAAACGAAGTAAAGTATCTTCTCATTCTCTGTGAATTCATTTGTATATCAGAAAGTGACAATTTTAAATTCTAAATTTCCCCTTGAGGCTGATAATTTTATATGCACTGATATAAGCTATTATCTAGATGTAGCTGCTTAATAATATACATATTTTTCTGTTTCTAATTAAAGATTGGGTAAGATGGGGGCACCTGGATGGCTTAGTTGGTTAAGCGTCCAACTTTGGCTCAGGTCATGATCTCTCAGTTCGTGGATTCGAGCCCCACGTCAAGCTCTGCAGAGCCTGGAACCTGCTTTGGATTCTGTATCTCCCTCTCTCTCTTCCCCTCCCTCCATTCATGCTCTATATATCTCTCTCAAAAATAAACATCTGAAAAAATAAAAAGAAAAGTTTGGGTAAGATAGACCTCACTATATGTTCGTTGTAGGATTTTTTAATTACACTGTACTCATGATTGTGTATATTATACACACTACTGAATAATTTAAAAAGCTTTACTTTGTAACCCACAACATAACCCCTTTATTACTTACAGACTCCATAATAAATTGTCTTTAAATTCTGAATTTTTCTCAATATATAATAAAATTCATTTCAAAATAAAGACAATTGGTATTTGAGTGATAATACAATGGCTAACTCAGATCTAACTTTTAACTCACTTGACTTTTTCAAGAAATTATAAAAGTTACATGTACCTAGAAAAATGGAATAGAACACAAATTAATGAAATAAAAACTGGAATTTTTAAATAATTTAGCTGAACATTAGAAGTGGAAAGTCAGGGATAATTGTATCATCCACTACCTACCAAGCAAAAAAAAAAAAAAAAAAATGGTTATCACATTTCAGTGTTTGACAATATCCAAAGTGACTTGCTACCTCTATTAACAACTGGAGTAGAGGGTCTATAAAATATTGAGAAACGCTGCTACAGAGGAATGAACAAGAACCCAAGCAGGCTTAACCCCTTGATAATTTCAGCTCCGTGACATTTTACAAATCACTTATCATGTTAAAGCCTAATTGTTTTATTATCTAAAAGTGAATACAATAACAAAATTTCTCAAAAATTTAAATAATAATTTTAGTGCACAGTATATAAGAGATGCTAAATGAGAATTAGTTCCAGTTACTTTTTTTTTTTTTGTCTTTACATAACACAACTTGCTTCTTCTATCTTCTTAATTCTTAAAACAAAACCCAAAGAATTTTGGAAATGAAAGGTGTTTGGTCTGCATGATTAAAAAACAAGAAACGCCACCTAGGTGATTTATTTCATCAGGCATCTAATCCTTAGTTTTGGGTCAGGCCATGATCTTATGGTTTATGGAATCAAGTCCCAAGTTGGGTTCCTGCTGATATTGCAGAGACTGATGAATTATCCCTCTCCCTCTTTCTCTGCCCCTCTCCAGCTCATGCTCTCTCCTTTTTTCTCTCTCACTCAAAATAAATATATTAACATTAAAAAAAAAAAGAAGAAGAAGAAATGGAAAGATGTTTGGTCCACTTGAAAAAAATATTACTGCTTTGGACTGCTCTCTGATAATTGGTAAAAATACACTTATTATTCACTTCAAAAATATTCTTTTTTTAAAGTTTATTTATTTATCTGAGAGAAAGAGACAGAGAGACCGAGGAGGGGTAGACAGAGAGGGAGACAGAGAATCTCAAGCAGGCTATGTACTGACATGAGGCTCTATCTCACCAACTGTGATTTCATGACCTGAGCCCGAATCAAAAGTCAGACGCTTAACTGACTGAGTGCCCCAATTCAAAAATGCTCTTAATTTTTATACTATGATAAAATTACATTATATACAATAATTTTGATAAAGAATTTAAAAGAAAAGTTACTAAATTTATCCCTAAACTTCACATTCTACTTTTACGTGTTTTTCTTCCCCAAAGTTCCATCCATTTGGGTAGCCCCCACCTGCATCTGTTACTCTTTGCACAAATTGCTGTCTCTCATGTACAAGTGACTGCATTGCCAAAATTTTAATAGTTAAATTCATCTTTCACTCTGAGCAAACATAAGGAAAGCCATAAAGTAAAACGGCACATTTAATAAGAACTTTTGAAATTTAAAGATAATCAGCTCCCCATGCTTCTGTTAAACAGATTGAACCCAAGTGTAAACTGAGTAGCTTTGGCCTTTTCTTTATGGAGCAAGGTTTAGCTATCATACGCCTTTAGGGAACACCTTCATCTATAATCATTTGGAATATGAGGATTTCTGCGTCTGCTCCAAAGTCAATTTCCCTGATGTACTTGGCTCCTGAGTATTACTCATGGGCACGACTTGTACATCTGCTTACCTTCTTGAAAACCCAAAATAGCTGGCCTTCTGGAATATGTTACAAGGGCTGTTTTACTGGCCCAGTCCTCAGAGTGGACAGAGTATGAGAAATAAACATTTCTCTTAACCATCCACCCAAACTCCTCAGTGCCCATTTCCTATTACCTTCAAATCACCACTAACATAAAGCTATTATATGTGAAATTTTCTTATAAATCTTTAAAGGAGATAGAAAAAAGTTACAGTCTATTTTATTATAGGACAAAAACACATTTGAATATTTTTACTGCTAGTTTTCTTGGCCATCCATGCCAAGAGATCCATTCTCATTAAATGTGTCTGGAATTACTTTTCTCTGTCAAGGTCCTTCTCTAAGTTTCAAGATCAGCTATGCTTCCTTTCCTTAGATTTATAGTAGAAAAATTTCTCATAAAGTGTTATCCTCCTGTTTGACTTCTTCAACTCACTGAACCAGCTTAGAGGGATTTAATCTTTATGATCAAAAGCTTATGAAGATGTCTTCCAAAGTGGCAGAAGACCAAATTCAATGTTATATGTGATAAAAGGCAAGTTACTTAAATTTTCAAAACTAATATTTCTCAGATATGTAATGGAAATAATTACTCATCTCACAGAGTGGTGTTGAGGTTTAAGTGAATTGAAACATATAAAGCACTTAGCATAGTCTGTGTTATTGTACAATAAGTCTTTCATCTTAGACATTATTTTGTTATTGGTGCTCACTGTTACTCATTTGACAAATACATAGTGAGTGCCAGTTGTGTGTCAGACACCATTAAGGAAATTGGAGAATCAGTGAGAGAAGATAGGGCTTGTGCCCTACTGAAAGTGGGAGAGAGAAAAGAAAGGAACAGAAAACATAATTCCAGATAGTGATATTGCTCTGAAGGAAGATGAAGCAGACACAGGGTCATTTCATAGTCAGGGAGGGCATCTCAAAGATGTCATTTGGTAGAAGTCTGAATGATGAGAAAAAATACGTCCAGTGTAAAGATCGGTATGAAAAACATTTCAGGCGGAAGGGACTGGAAGGGCAAACATTTTGTAGCTAAAACGAACTTGGCTTGGCTTAGAAACAACAACAAAAGGTTCAATTGCCTAGAACAGAATGAGCAATAGATGATCATCACAGATGAGGTCATAGAGCAGCTGTCTGCTCATCTGGGACCTTGAATGTGATAGTAATAAATATGCAGTTTTTCACTGTCATGAGAATGACCGGAGGGTTTTGACTACAAAGTTACTGAACTCTTTTAGATTTTCAGAATATCTCTGCTGGTCGGGGTGTAATAAGACTTTAATGCATAGCAGCACGGAGGCAGCTTTGCGGATTAGGTTAATTCTACTTTCCCAGGAAAATGAGACACTAGGTTATCAGTTCAAAGTGAAAAGAAATATTTGAAGGCTTTAAGTAAAAAATAAAAATTGTTGAAGATAATTGGCCAGAGAAATATACAAATATTCTGGTTATTTCTAAGGGCCCAGTCAGATGGTTTTGAAGTTTTTCTTATAACTTGGGTTTAGGAACAAAGTAGGAGAGGTACAGGATAAGGTAAAACCAGATTTGGTGATTTTCTAGTGAGAGAGGATGGCACAAGCATGTTATAACCTAGAAGCTATATAGGCTCCCGTAGGGAGAAAAGAGACCTCAGAAGAAAGAGAAGAATGTTAATTTGATGAGGTCAGTGGATTAAAATGTGCTGATGCAGTGAAAGAATTGCTGGAAAAGCATTACTAGATTATGTCTGTTGATCAATAGTGGTCAATAAATTCAGAGGTCCTGAAATTGTGATTTTTTAATATGACACAATTATTAGAAATAACTGAATTTAGGGAATAAAAATTAATAGTGACCCATGGTAGAGTATTATCCGCCTAACTGAAGAACATATTAGTAAAGTAACTGGCTTTGATATTAGTCTTTAAAATTAAACCTGCTCATTTTTTGGTCCACCATTCTCTCAGATACATGATCTATCTAAAGGCATATTTATAAGATACATTTTTAGAGGTAAATGAGTCATTAAACGGTTCTAGAGTGAGTCTTTTATTATACAAAAGAAAATGAATTTCAAACCACACACTTGTTTGGGGTAACAATATCCACTGGTGAAAATAGATTTCCAACTGCCCTATTAATATGTAGGATAGCAACTTGAGGAATTTCTAGCTTATAAGATGCAAGCAGAAATAGGTGAATGTAAAGTCTGTTTAAGATTATAGATCCACCTGGCATATGTCCTTTGGACTTTGTCATTTATTATTTTCCTGCCTGGAATTCAAAATAAATATGGGACTTTGCAAAGAAGAGGATTATATCCATATACTAGGGAGATCAAGCATGAAGGTAGGAAGTACCCAAATCCCTCATGGGCTTTTTTGCAGAGCAGCCCCACCAACCCATCTTTAGACATATTATTATGTGTGAAAAGTCCTATATGGCACAGGTTAAATAACTCTTTCAGTATACCTTTTTTTCTTTCCTTTTTTTTTTTTTTCTTTTTACAAACAGGTCAGCTTTAGTCTCTTTTCTTCTTTTTTATGTTTATTTATTTTTGAGAGAGAGAGATACAGAGTGTGAATGGGGAGGGGCAGAGAGAGAGGGAGACACAGAATCCTAAACGGGCTCCAGGCTCTGAGCAGTCAGCACAGAGCCTGATGCGGGGCTGGAACCCACTCCTCGAGATGATGACCTGAGCCAAAGTAGAACACTTAACAAACTGAGCCAACCAGCCGCTCCAAGGTCAGCTCTATTTTCAGTTAATCCATCTTTTATGAGAGCCATTAAAAAGAAAACTCACAGGAAATAATGAGCATACTACTTTCCAAATGTTTCCCCATTTGCTCTGAGTCAGGGAGCAACAGTGTAACCTAAAATTTTGCCACAACATAAATGGTGTTCCACCTTTTCCTTTTCTTTAAAATAAATTTCCAAGTATTTCTCAAAATTTATTTATTCCTTTTGAGAGAGAGAGAGAGAGAGGGCAATCAGGGGAGGAGTAGAGAGAGAAGGAGAGAGAGAATTGCAAGCAAGATCTGTGCTGTCATTACAGAGCCCAATGTGGGGCCCGAACCCATAAACCTTGAGATCAGACCTTGGCCAAAATCAAGAGTTGGTAACTTAACCGGCTGAGCCATCCAGGTGCCCCAAGTGGTCCACATTTTCAAACTACATTATCTGGATCTCTTCTGCCCAAACCTCTTTTTCTTTATTTAGTTCATTTACATTTTAGATTCTCTTAATTATTGCACACTACTAACCTCTGGTAAATTCACTAACACAATTACAAAAGATGCTTCATGGAAGATCACTCAAACTGCTAAAACACATAGATTGGTTTTCCACATGTATCAAGAAAGACTTCAGAGAGATTAGGTCAAAATAAAACTGATATTGTATACTCATTTATAATGAATAATAAGGATAATTACATGAGGAAATTATCCAAGGCCGTTTGCAAAATAATAGTTTGCTTCTTCAAAACCAGCAGAATAGCCAGTCCTGCTCTAGTCATGGAGCCATTTTTAACATAATGTAAACAAACGAGTGACAGCCCCGTCACTTTTGCCAGAAAACAGAACTGAATCACGGAGATGTCTTTCCATCACCTAATTCTATTGGTCAGAAGCAAGTTATTGGTTCTTCTGGCAGTCAAGGGCAAAGGATTATACAAAAGTGTGACTTACTGCAGATCATTTTATGGTATGTCAGTTACACTATATACACTATTAAAAAAAATAGACATTCAAGCCCCACATTGGGCTCTGTGCTGACAGCTCAGAGCCTGGAGCCTGCTTTGGATTCTGTGTCTCCGTCTCTCTCTGTTACTCCCCTGCTCTGTCTCTCTCTCTCTCAAAAGTAAATAAACACTGGAAAAATTAAAAACAAAATTAGACAAAGATATTTTATTTCAAAGTCATTATCAGAAAGGCCTGATCAAAAAACTACAGAATATGTATTTGTTATTTATACTTATTTAGATATTTAATTTTAAAAGCAGTTAAACTAAATTCTGTACTAACATATGGTTTGTTTATTACCTTTAGATATACTTTTAAAACGTCAATTTTGGGGGCGGCTGAGTGGCTCAGTCGGTTAGGCAGGACTTCGGCTCAGGTAATGATCTCATGGTTTGTGAGATTGAGCCCTGTGTTGGGCTCTGTGTTGACAGCTCAGAGCCTGGAGCCTGCTTCAGATTCTCTGTATCCCTCTCTCTCTCTATTCTTTTCCTACTTGAGTTCTCTCTCTCTCAAAAATAAGTGTATAAACATTAAAAAATAATTTTTAAAAAGACTTAATCTTGTATTAGCTCACTTTTCTTAAATATCCACATTCTATTCCTAAGAATGGAGGATATTATGTTTTTAATATTAAAAACAGGAGTTTTATGGATTGATAATAAAAGTAAAACATTTAGTAAATGAGTCTACCTCCTTTTACATACTGAATCACATGAAATGGCAGGAATAAGTTTGCAGAAAAAAACCTGCAATGATATTGGCTAATCATTAAGAAATTCCTTGAAGGTTATATAGCAGTTTGATTTTAATTGACAGAGAACCAAAACAAATAACACCATAAACTAAACACATGCAGAAAGTTCATTATTCTTACTACCATTATCTTCCTTAGGTACAATGAGGAAAGTATGTTTCCAAAGAAATCTCAAACTCACATACAGTATGTATAGTATCATCTAACACAAACAATAACAGATAAGTCCAAACCCTTTCGGCAGCCCATCCCACATGCACTAAGGCTTGGAAGTGGTTCCCCTACCAAATCCACTCCTATTACCAATCCACACGCTAACTATATCCGGAAATTCAAAGACCAGTGCTGAAGAGCCTGAAGTAACACTGGATCTCAACAGAACAGCTGAGAAAACACACAAATACATGTGCAAAGGAAAAGGAAAAGTTTTAGCATTTGAATACTGAGTCTAAGTGTCCTGCTTTAGGACACGAAAAACGCTCCATGCTTCTCTAGGCACAGAGATGTAGGAAAGAGATCTTTTAAATCTGAGTTAAAGAAGCTCCCTCTAAATGTAGATAAAGACATAACAAAGTGAACAAAAATAGAAACAGGTTCAGTAAAAAGCTAGATTTACCTTGCAAAATCATTAGGCTCTGAGCATAGCAAAACAGTATTTCTTAGAAATCGCTAAGTCAGAGCTTTATTGTTTCTTCTTTTCTTTTTAGAAAATTTATTCATTAAGTGTTTACCTTTTCAGAATGTTGAGTATATAAATGCAATTTGCCTCCTTCGGAACAGAAATTTGAACGTGTAGAACTATTTGGACTCATTAGTTAAATAAAAATTAAGAGTATTCCAAACTATCAATAAAGTAAAAATGCTCCCACAGAGTTGGTAAAATGTTATGCTTTAAAAAAAAAAAAAAAAACAACAACAACATTTGGAAAAGACCAGAGGTGTTCTTATGTTATGTTAATATTAATTAAAAATAACTTTGGGGGCTCCTGGTTGGCTCAATTGGGTAAACATCTGACTCTTGATTTTGACTCAGGTCATGATCTCATGGTCTTGAAACTGAGCCCCGTGAAGGTCTATGCTGGGTGTGTAGGCTGCTTAATATTCTTTCTCTCCCTCCTTCTTTGTCTCTCTTCCACTCACTCTCTCTCAAAAGAAAAAAAAAATAATAACTTTGTATCATCTTGTATGCTACACAAACTATAGAAAGCATGTCTTAAAATTGAAATTTCAGTGGCACCTGGGTGGCTCAGTCAGTAGGGTGGCTGACTTCAGCTCAGGTCATGACCTCAGGGATCATGGGTTCGACATCCAACTCGGACTCTGTGCTGAGAGGTAGCTCAGAGCCTGGAGCCTACTTCAGATTCTGTGTCTCCCTCTCTCTCTGACCATCCCCTGCTCACACTGTCTCTCTCTCTCTCTCTCTCTCAGATATAAACAAAACGTTAAAAAAATTGAAATTTCAAAAACTTGGAATAAGTTAAAACATGTATGTTTTTTCTTTAAAATAGGAAGAAGTTTGTACTTAAATAAAAGTTTTGACATATTTTTATCTCAATAAAGGTTAGAATGTAAATTAATTGTAGTAAAAGTTAAATATCTTTATATTTTTTTACTCTACCTTAATTTGAGTGTAATTCTTATAATAGCAATATTCTAATACCATAAATATTTACTTATACCTGATTTTTAGTTTGGATCCCTCATTACTACTCAAAAGCCAGGCATATATTTTATCTCCAGTACCTGTGTTTTGAAAACACCAGCTAGATGTTGATTGATTGACTAATATCCATGGGTGAGTGATATAAACTAATTATAAAGTTCTGATGAGATCTTAAATTCTCAGTTGAATGTATTTAATAATCACTTAGAAATAACAATCACTAATATACAATTCGTGGGACACATCTTATCTGTTGGGTGCTTGAATATACGATGACTGTTAAGCTTCAAAAATATCTGAAATAATTATTGTTACTTTCATTTCGTTGACACAGAGAGTTCACTTGGCCTGCCGCACAACACCTTTTTAGTACAGACAGTCCCTGACTTACAGTCATTCTACTACGATTTTTTGACTTTATGATCATGCTAAAGCTGTACACATCTTTTAGAAACAAAATTTTGATTTTGGTCTTTTCCCAGGCTTGTGATGTGGTGTACAATCCTCTCTCGTGATGTTGGTCAGTGCCCACAGCTGGCTGCCAGCCATGGGATCATGAGGGTAAACACCTGATATGCTTAATAACCATTCTATACCCATATAAGCATTTTGTTTTTGTGTTTTACTTTCAGTGCAGTATTCCATAAATTACAGCGATATTCAACACTTTATTATAAAATGGGCTTTGTGTTACATGATTTTGCCCACCTGTAGGCTAATGTAGGTGTTCGTAGCATATTTAAGGTAGATTAGGCCAAGCTACAATGTTTGGTGGGTTAGATGTATTATAACATTTTTGACTTACTATATTATTCACTTATAATGGGTTTATTGGGATGTAACCCCACCATTAGTCAAGGGACATGTGTATATATTTTAGCCAACCTGATCTGGAGTCCATGTTTTTGCTAATTTAATGTTAATTCTTTCTATTTTCACCAAAACTTTCTGTGGAGGATCAAATAATTTTTGATAGTATAATGCAGGCCCAGCTGAGATATTTTCAGATTCAAAGGCTTCTTACTTGGCTACTATGAAAATTTCCTCTGCTGTTTAACAATAACATTTCCTGCCCTCCAGGTAGCAATGTTAACTGAAAGACCAGGTGAGACAATATGATATGCAGACACTTGACTTATATCTTATCAAATATAACAGCATTGATTACAAGGCAAATAAATTTCAAAGATTTTTTAAGAGGGAAAATGTGCATCTAGAATTGATTAAATAAAGCATTATCTATATTCACTTTCACTAAATTAAGTGGAAAGTCCTTTATGTTCCATACCAAGCAAATTTGTATTGAAAATTTTTCTATTATGTTCTTTCTTCCATAAAATGTTATTTATCTACTGTACAAACCCATATCCTTTTTATCAATAAAAAGATTCAGGTTAGGGTGCTATTTGAACTTAGAAATGACGAAGCTTGGAATATGGTGATGGTGAAGATATAGAGAATGGAAATAGTTTGACATTATTTATTAAGTGTGATTGATAGAAACTGATTATGGATAAGATATAGTTTTAATTATTTCATAGATGGGGATCAAAATTGGAACCATGTTGTATAAAACAGGGCTATGGCTTTCTAAAATATATATACACTAGCAATAGGCAAAAGCTTCATATGATGTGTGATTGTATTAAACTTGACAAATGGCATACTTAATACACAGGGGAAAAAGGTAATATTATATGTGATTTTATTTTGTTTCACTTTCTCTGTCTATTTTAATCATTGCATTTCACTTACTATTGTTTATTTGCTTTAAAGACTTATTAGTATCACATGTAATGTTTTACTCTTTTAGAAAAAAAACAATGAATAATAACAAGATAAATAAAAGTATTCTCAATGAACAATTCTTATACTAATATTTCAAAGATTTCAGCTTTTACTATCCCACATGTATTTACTACTTAAACTGAATTGCATGCTTATATGTGAGTCTCCTACAGACACTATCTTCTTTGGGAAAAAAAAATATCCTAAAGCTATGAACCACATTTCCATAATTATACTAATGAAGTTGAGTTTCCTAATGCATTCAATCATAAAATCAGTTCCTGACTACTAGCTGCCTTCACATGAGAAACTGATTTTCATAGCTACAAGGCAATTCAGAGAGAAATAAAAAAATAAATTATAGGCACTGGCCAAAATTTAAATTGAATGTGAAACTTCTTAATTTTTGTATTTCCCACTGCTCTCTTGGAAATCCCTGTTTCATATACAATATTAAAAAAGCGTAAAAGGAAAAGTTGGGGATTCTGTCCACCAGAACAAATTAGAAAAGGAGACAAACATTTTTTTCTTTTTCCATATAGTTTGACGAATGTTAATTTTGTGTTTATATTCGGCATAGTTCTTTGCCACACTATTTTTTTTTTTTTTTGCAACTATACAAGTTAAATTTAGGCCATGCTTCCACAGTAAGAAACACCATATGAAAAACAGATATCAAAAGGAACAGGTGTCAAATATCCTAATAGAGAGCCAGGGCCTCATATATAACATGACTATGCGGCCGGGAGTTCACAGGGCAGTTCATCAATGACAAGCAGAAGCAAGACTTCAACATGTATTCCTCTTTCAACATTTATTGAGCATCTCACTCAAGCCAAGCACTGAGCTCGATCGAGTGAATAAATCAATTAACATGTTATCTCTGCCTCAAGGCATTTATAATCTACCAAGAACTTGTAAATCCTCCAGATCAACCTAAGCAAGAAAACTCCAGAATGTTGGGGAAAAAAACAGCAAAGCACCAGTAATGGAGACAACTGTGACCTCTTCTCTCAAAGCAGAATTATTTTTTTTCCCTGAGTGTTTTCCTATCTGCTGATATGGCCTTCCTAAAAAATCACAGAAGTTCCCCGAAACAAAGGAAGTCAGAAGTCTGTAGTGAATTCTGAGGCTGATTGAAAATGGAGCAAAGATGTTGGAGGCGCCTCTGAAATATAGCAATAGACCTATTTAAAGTTTTTTGAGTATCTCTGGGGCACCTGGGTGGCTCAGTCAGTTAAGTGTCCAACTTAGGCTCAGGTCATGATCTCGCTGTTCTTGAGTTCGAGACCCATGTCAGGCTCTCTGCTGACAGCTCAGAGCCTGGAGCCTGCTTCAGATTCTGTGTCTCCATCTCTCTCTGCCCTTTCCCCGCTCACTCTCTCTCCCTCTCTCTAAAAAATAAATAAACATTATTTTTTTTTATTTTTGAGTATCTCTAAGAAATTCAGAATAAAAGAAAAAATATAATAATTTTAACCAAGTTGAATATCATCACACATAACAGCACTATAATGTTTCACATCAGTGCTATACACAAATTAATGGTGATTATGAAAATAATGAATAAGGAGAAACTAGTGCAGGAAAGTGGAAATGTTCCCCTTTTCTGTGCAACCTGAAACTTTATCTTGTATAGTGGGGAAGTGCACGCAGTGGAGAAAGATGGATTTGGAATTTTGTCAAGCACTTTCGAGCCTCAATTTCTTCATTATTGACTCATTGGGAGTGTTGTAAAATTTTGGTTACTTGATGGGTATCAGTAACTTCTCAGCCTTAACCCTGATGTCTATAATTGCTAATAGAAGCCCCACCCCTAGAGAGATAGGAGGGAAAACATAGTCTTTCAAGGGACCTGAGCCATACCACCTCTGTTACTTTTCTATTGCTATTGTAACAGTTGACCAAAAGGTCAGTGGTTAAAAGAATATGAATCTATAATCTTATATTTCTTGAGGTCAGAAGTCTAAAAATGACTTAGACTAAAATCAAGATGTGTGCCTTTTCCAGGGACCTAGGGAAGAACTGTTCTCCTTTCCATTCCCAGTAGGTAGATACTGCTCACATTCCTTGGCTCCTGGCCTCCATCTTCAAAGCTGGCAAAATTGGACTCTTTTTCACGCTTCCATCTCCAAACTGTCTCTCTTCCACCCTTCTTTTCCACTTAAAAGGATAATGACCCTACCCAGGTAAAACAGAATAGTCTTCCTATATTTATTTTTTAATTTTTTAAAAAAGTTTATTTATTGATTTGGGTGGCCTGGATGGCTCAATCGGTTCAGTATCTGACTCTTGGTTTCAGCTCAGGTCATGATCTCCCCATTTCAGGAGTTCATGCCCTATATCAGGCTCTGCACTGGCAACATGGAGCCTGCTTGGGATTCTCTCTCTCCCTATCTCTGTCTGTCCCCTACCTAACTCATGCTGTCTCTGCCTCCCTCAAAATAAATAACTAAATCTAAATAAAATAAAATAAAATAAAAATTATTTATTCATTTATTTATTTCTAGAACACAAGTGGGGGAGGGGCAGAGAGAGAGGGAGAGAGAGAATCCAAAGCAAGCTCCATGCTGTCAGCACAGAGCCCAATTATTCTGCCTTCACAGCACCCATTGATTCTGTGTTTGGATCTATAACACTGCTGGTAATATAGCGTAGAAGGACTCCAAAGTTCCTTCTGAACTGGGGCTGGGAATCAGGAAGTAGGAAGGCACAAAATGATATGCAGTGAGCATAGAGACCTTAAAATTCATTTGGACATGAATTAAATCATATCTAAACAAATAAAATACTAATAACCCTGCCAAACACAAAAGCTTTTAAACAAAAATAACCCCCGAGGGGCACCTAGGTGACTTAATATGTTGGTGATGCATCTGACTTTGGTTTAGGTCATGATCTCAGGGTTTATGAGTTTGAGCTCAGTGTTGGGCTCTGTGCTGACAGTTCAGAGCCTGGAACCTGCTTTGGCTTCTGTGTTTCCCTCTCTCTCTGCCCCTCCCTTGCTCGTGCTCTGTCTCAGTTTCTTTCAAAACTAAATAAAAACATTAAAAAAATTTTAAACCACAAAAACCCTCTAAAAATTAAAATAAATTTGTTTCTATGAAAATCAGTAAAAAAAATGATCAGTACATGAAGTCACATTAATTTTATATAGAATTTAGATAAAGTTTTAAAATACAGTATATTAAGGATGTTCAAGTAGATGTATGTGACGCAACATCTATTCACTAAAAATAGATATTACATTAACAAAAACTAAAACAGGTGTAAATGAAACAAAAGCAAATTGATAGGTAAAAGAATCAATAAATTTTGGAAATAAGAATTGTGAAAATCAAAATTTAAAATAATAGGTATCAAAAGATGGGATCATCACAAAGATAGCATAGTCAAAGAAAAAAGTAGTGACTGAGAAAGTGATGCTGGTACATTCTCCTAGAATGCAATGCAGAGAGACAAAACAACAAAGTAATAGAAAAGGTCACTAATTAATATAGAAAGTGGATATGGACACATCCTCTACCATGAACTACTTTCAGTATTCTTTTGTTTTTGACTCTCTGCAGTTTGTTTAAAATATGCCTAGGCGTGGGTTTATTTGGTATTTATCTTTCTTTTTGTGCTCTGATCTCCTGGATGTGTGGTTTGTGTTAGTCATTAATTCTGACAAGTTTTCAGCCATTATACTTCAAATATTTCTTCTGTTCTATTTTTTTCTTTCATCTCCTTCTGGTATTTCTATTATGCATATGACACTTTTGATATTTTCCCTTAGTTTGAATAATCTTTTGATTTTCTCTCCCTTTTTGCATTTTAGTTTGGAAGGTTTGTATTGACCTATCTGTAAGTTTGCCGAATATTTTCCTGGCCATGTTGAATTTACAAATGAGCTTGCCAAAGACATTCTTTATTTTTCCTAGAATGTTTTTTATTAGAACATTTTCTTTTGACTCTTTATTAAAATTTTGATTTCTCTACTTGCTTCAGCCCTTTGTTCTTACACATTATCCAATTTGTTCTGTCAATGCCCTTACTATATTAATCAGTTATTTAAACTTCCTTTACTGATAATTCCAGTATCTGCCAGATCTGAGTCTCATTCTAATAATTGTGTTATCTCTTTTAAGTGCATTTTCTTTCTTTCTTTCTTTCTTTCTTTCTTTCTTTCTTTCTTTCTTTCTTTCTTTCTTTCTTTCTTTTTCTTTCTTTCTTTCTTTCTTTCTTGTTTTGTTTTTTTGATATGGCCTGTATTTTTTGCTGAAAGGTGGACACGTTTTGGGAAACAGGAGCTAAGGTAAATAAGTCTTTAACAGGTAAAGTAGCATGTGTTTAAATTTTGTGGTAAGTATAGATATCAGAAGCTTCACATTTCATTTAATATAGGTTTTTTTTGTCCCCCCGCTTAACTTTGGCGTCTTCCCTCATTCTCTTCCTCAAACAGAGTCTGTTTCTAAGAGATCTGTTATTATTCTGGAGCCCTTTCCATGTGACAGTAAGATGTTAAGAAGTGAAAGAATTCTAAAACACTATGATTAAATATCAATTTTTATGGGCCTGTGTCTTGGGGCTGTGTTTCCATCCATTCTCTATGCGCTTTATCTTTTAGCGCATGGTATACCAAGTCTATTACTTTGAAGTTCTTTTCCATGTGGACAACGTTTCCCTTATTAAGTTGGAAAGGAAGAATGAAGGAAACTGAAGTGTGGGGAGTAGTTTCGTTTTCCCAGCTGGAATTAGGTTTCAGAATTTCAGTCAGGCAAAGTCATTTTCTCTGGAGAGTAGATTTTTGTTAGGTAGAGGTGCTAGGTGTGTTTCACAACGATCCACACTGGAAGGAGACATTTTTTGGAACATAACTGCAAGAAGCTTCTGATGTTCCTCCAGTGAAACCAGGTAGATGATTAGGCCTGAAGACTGAGCCTCCAAGAGGTTTCTATTCTCTTGCTAATGTGTGCTCCGCCTCCAGTGATTTGAAAAAAATGCAGTTTAATAATTCGTACCAGATTATAGATCCAGAGACTTTTGCTCTTGGTAAAAAAAAAAAAAATTTACTCCAACATCCCCCAGAGTTTGTAGTAATGTTTGCACTACAATGACAGTTTTCCTGAGTCCAAGAAAATTCACTGATTTTTAATTTGTCAAGAATTTTCTTGTGAAAAAGATGGTAGTCATTATTCAAGCTCTTTATATGTTAGAGTTGAAAACTGAAGCACTTTCATTTTTCTTTTTATCTACATAAAGCTCATGGCAAAGCTCATTCTAACATCCTAGAAGTGTCTACCCAAAATGCAGTTATTACTGTATCACAGATGAATATTGAAGACAAGTTATACTTAAGATTTTGAAATAGAAATCTAACTGCTTCAGAAAATTAGAAACAAAAGTATATATTACTGGAAGATAAATATAGGAATAAAAGAACAAAGGCTATTTGAGTATAAAGTGCTTTCTTAATGTTTATTTCAAAGGTGGTCATTTATTATGCTTGGAACTACATACAACTACCTGTAAGAGATGGCTATGTCGATCTATAAGAGAACTATTATCTCTTGAAAGACTACAGACATTATGGTAACTATCCTCATTGAGTTGTCATATTAGTTAAATACTGTGATGGCATTAAAGAGAGTTTATTATTTCTCTAAATAAAATAAGATGCCAATTAAAGCTATGCAACTTAGAGCCTTCATATAATTTTATTCCAGATTCCTTTAAATTTAATTTTCTTAAGTAAACTTTTCTCAAATAAACTACAATTGTAACAACTGTTTGCTAATGCAGATTTCAGTGATTCTCACTTAACCATTTCTTGGTAAGTATAATTATTTTCAATCTTCCTTTGCATATAATACTTTAGTGCTTTCAAGGTATATTAACATATACTGCTCTTTGTCTGAACATTGACTATTTTCAGATTGTTTTAGCTCTTGTCTCTGTGTTTACTTTCCACTTCACCTTTATTTCTCAACAAATGCTTCTTAGATATTTGCTTCTACTTAATTTATTTCAGGTGATTTATACTCAGTGTTGGAAAGAAAAATGTAAACTAAATGTGGCCACTGCTTTTATCTATTATCTATCTATGAATCTATCTGTCTATTATCTATCTATCTATCTATCTATCTATCTATCTATCTACCATCTATCGCCATACATGTATGAGCTTCAGCTCTTCTTTCCTAACTAAATATTGTGGATATTTAGGGCATGTTTATTAGGGCAATAGTTTTGCTTGTCTATTATCTATTATATTTATTTAGAGGTAGTTTTCCTTAGCTCTGTGCTCTTAGTTCCTCTCTGCTCTGGTTAACATGCCAGAAATTTGACCTAAATAGTGAAATACTAGTATATTTCAGAATCTGAATGAATTTGTGCAGGCTATGGGGTAGCAATTGGTAGTATATAACACTTTTTGGAGCAATACCAAACCTAGTGATTACAATACTTTTAGTAGAACAAATATTTAATTAAATTGTAATGTATATTTATTTTAAAGAGAAAATATGAGAAATACCGTTGGGTAATGTTAAAACTCAAGTCTACAGATATTTGGTAATAAAATAAATATGTATGTATGAAGCAACTCACTATGTACCTTCAGATACACTAAGAGTTTCTTAGCCTCAGCAGAGGCAATATAGGCAATGACATTGTAATAGTGTTGTATGGTGACAGATGGTAACTATGCTTGCAGTGATCATAGCGTGATGTATAGAGATGCTGAATCACTATATTGTATGCATGAGACTAATGTAACATTGTGTGTCAACTATATATAAATAAAAGACAATAAATAAAAAATGAGGTAAAATAAAATAAAACAAAAATCCAAAACCAAAATGAAAACCAAAGAACAGTTTCCATGACTTATCTCACTTAAATACATTAATAGTTCTGTGACTTATGGACATTCATTAACTACATTTTACAGATCACGAATGTAAGGCCCAATGATCTAATTAACTTGTCCAAAATCATAATGCAAATAAGTAGTTGAGCCATGATTCACATTCAAGAGCTATGATTCAAGAATCCACATTTTAATCATTACTTGCTATTGCCTCCAAATACTGCTCTTATAATGTCCCCTTGGAAACATATACAAGAGTGACTTAGAGCATGATATTTTGCTGGTCAGTTTTATGGCAAAATTTGTGCCATGTTTTAGTTCTGTGACACCCTCAGGAGCTATTAAGTCTTCTAGGGCCATTTTCCCCAATATTAAATGGCTTTATCCTCTGTAGAATATGAAACTAATCCCTGGTCTATATTTTTAGAATGTTATATGACTTTGCTGGAATATATTACTTGCTTGGTATTTCCCAAAATGTAACCTATGGAGTACTCATTCCAAAGAAATGCTCTACCTTAAATAAGTAAATAAATAAAATACCACCAGCTTATAGAATAAGAAGCACAGATTTTAACTGATATTCTATGATATCATATGTAAACATTCTCAAGCTTCCTTCCTTATATTTTTCTAAATTGTTTATTTTTTCTAATTTTTAAAGAAAATGTAAACATATTCTACATGGGATCCACACAGATGTATTCACTTCCCAATATAGCTAATGCCTGGTGAGTATCTCTCCTTGAGTTGGACACTTCATTTGTATCAGACAAAAATAACCACTATTTTGAACTGATTTTTTAATTTCCATGAATTTCTCATATTACATATGTATGTATTCTTAAACAATATATACTTTTGTTTCTAATGCCTTATATGTCAATGAAATAATGCTAATTATATTATTCTACATCTTATTTATATCACTACATCACATTTATGAGATTCATTCAACAGAATGGATATAAGACATGGTTTTTCACATATTTTCTCAAGTGGATAGTATTCTCTTATGTACATGAATCAGATACTATTGATCAATTCTCAAGTTAATGAATATATATTTCAGTTCCATTTTTATGTTAAAAAACAAAGTTGCTCTAAACATCTCTTCACAATGCTTTTGTAGGTATATGCAAAAGTTTTCTGGTTTATATCTGTAAATCAGATGGCACATCACTTGTTTTATTACTGATTGCAAAAGTATCTCCACAAATGTTTGTATCAATCGGAGAGAATTTTATTTCACCCCATTAGCCATTCTCTCTCCCTTTACTCTCCTTTTTTTGGCATGGAATTATCTACCGGTCCACACAGAACACATGCACTGTTCTAAATATAACTACATACTACATGGTACATTAGTATGAAGAATTCCATGAGTGGGTAAGTCATTTACTTAGATGGTACATTATTAGTGCACACATAAACCAGTTCTTCCAATATGGTCTTTATTACCTTAACTCTGATATTTGGATCCACATTTAATTCACTCCTTTTTTTTTTTTTACAGTTTTATTGAGAAATAATAGACAAGCTTTATAAGTTTAGGTGTATGACATGATGATTTGATTTAAATGTACTGTGAAATGATTACTGAAATAGTTCAGCTAACATCTATCATCTCATATAGCTAACTATAAAAAAAGAAGAAAAATAAATTTAAAAAATTCTTGTGATGAAAATTATTGGTATTTGCTCTTTTAATAACTTTTCTATATATCATATAGCTGTGTTAGCTGTAGTCATGATGTTGTGTATTTTATCCCTACTACTTATTTTATATCTCCTAACCGAAACTTTGTACCTTTTCATCACCTTCCTCTAATTCCTCCCTACACACATACTCCCTCCCTTTTTTGGTAAGCACATGTCTAATATCTTTTTCTATGAGGTTTTTTTTTTTAGTTCCACATATAAGTGCAATCGTATAATATTTGCCTTCCTCTGTCAGACTTGTTTCCCTTGGCATAAGGCCTTCAATGTCCATCTATCTTGTCACAAATGGTAAAATTCTATTATTTTGTATGGCTAGATAATATTTCATTGTAAATATACCAGCAATTTTTTATCTATTCATCCAAGAATGGACACTTCAGTTGTTTTCATGCTTTGGCCATTTGTAAACAGTGCTGTTATAAAACGGGGTTTGAGACATCTTTTTGACTTAGCATTTTTATTTTCTTTGGCTATGTTCAGAAATAGATTGGATCATATGGTAGTTCTATTTTAATTTCTTGAGATTTTCCATTCGGTTTTCCATAGTGGTTGTACCAATTTACAACCCCACTAACAGTGAGTCCACAGAGGTTTCCTTTCCTCCACACGCACAGCAGCCTGTGTTCTCTCTTGTCTTTTTGGTGATGGCCATTCTAACAAGCATGAGGTGATATCTCATTGCAGTTTTAATTTGCATTTTCCTGATGATTAGTGACACTGAGCATCTTTTTACGAGCCCGTTGGCCACCTGCCTGTGTTCTTTGCGAAAATGTGTATTCAAGTCCTTGATTTCAGCTTAGGGGATCAAGCCCAGAGTTAGGCTCGTGTTGAGTGTGGAACATGCTTAACATTCTCCCTGTATCAGGGCACCTGGGTGGCTTAGTCGGTTAAGCGTCCATCTTCGCTTAGGGTCATAATCTCACAGTTTGTGAGTTTGAGGCCTGCTTCAGTCTCTGTGCTGACAGCTTGGAGCCTGGGGCCTGCTTTAGATTTTGTCTCCCTCTCTGTCTGCCCTTTTCCTGCTTGTACTCTGTGTCTCTCTATCTCTCTCAAAAATAAATAAATATTTTTAAAAAAAATTTTAAAGATTCTCCCTCTCTCTCTCTTTCTTTCCTCCATTAGTGCTCTCTCTTTCTAAAATAAACAAATAAATGAATAAAATATTTTACATGTGTTTTAGAAATTGATAACATCTGATTTTCAAAGATTTTAAAATGTATACAATTTCATTCATTGAGCTGTTTGTTTGTTTGTTAACATCTGACTTTGTCTTGTTATAGTTTCAATTATCATACTTTTACCCTAGTCTTTAATTGTGGTAATCATGCACAAATGCTGTGGATGTATATATGATTTGAGTGTTTCAGGAAATTTCAATGAAAAGGCTTTGGAGTTTTCTTTTTGAAAGCTTTTTGTCTACTTAGTCAACTTTTTAATGACTACAAAACATATATAGCTAGATTTTTATTTTTTTATTTTTTTATTTTTTTAAATATTTTTATTTATTTCTAGGAGAGAGAGAGAGAGACAGCATGAGCAGGGGAGGGTCAGAGACAGAGGGAGTCACAGACTCTGAAACAGGCTCCAGGCTCTGAGCTGGCAATCAGCACAGAGCCCGACACGGGGCTCGAACCCATGAACCGTGAGATCATGACCTAAGCGAAAGTCGGACGCTTAACCGACTAAGCCACCCAGGTGCCCTATATAGCTAGATTTTTTAATGTTTCCAGTTTTTATGAATGTTATATTTAAATTTTAAAGAAAGTGTATTCCATGGTTATTGACTATAGTCTTCCAGTTCTCATCCTTAGATTAAGATTTTGGGGGGATCTGTTAAAATGTACTCTATCAATAGTGAGATTGTCTTTTACAGTGTTGTATTCATACTATAATAATAGACTTGTAAATTTTTGCCTCGTATTTGTCTATTTTTGCATTATATATTTTGAGATTATTGTGTTAAGAGCATAAAAATTGTAAATTATATATTTTTTGCAGGAGTACAGCATTATCATTATTAAGGACATCAAACTACTAACTGATCACAGATTCTTCCAGCACATGAAGTTAAATTACATTTTTCAGCCTCTTTTGAAGTTAGACGTTGCATTGTGACAGAGCCCCTGCAATTAAATTTAAGCAGGAATTGCTTCCATTCTGGTCCATAAATCTACCGACATTAAATATCCCTTCCCTCTCCTAAATGATAGCTAAACATCACGTCTCAGGATGACATTGACAGACAAATTCTTAAGATGGAAAAGACTGTGTAAACAAGGATTTCTTGATGACTGTATGGAGCAAAACATCCTCACTTTTTAAATTGCCAACCATTAGAAATTCCCACACTGAAATATTGCATGAACAAGAAATGAACTTTCATTAGATTAAATCATTGATATAAGTGGACTTGTCAAAAATGTACATTATATTATTTTTTATGTCTCTTCTTCCTTTCTAGCAATATATTTCACCTGAAAGTTTATTCCATCTCTATGCATTTAAGAAAGTTACATATTGTTACTTTATATTTTGTATTTTCAATTCCACTTGAGAATTTTTGGTATGATTCTGCTCTGTGCTGTGTTTACTAGCTCTGATTCACGGTGCAATGTCTCCTTGTGTATTTTGGTATTTATGAATATAACCTCAAATTTTGGGGAAAATATCATATAGGAATCATTTGAGTCCTGAGAAGATAATAAGTTCATCCTAAAAGAAATTTCTTTAATGTCTATAAAACATCTTAGGAAATTATTGTTAAGAAGCAATGTTCCCTAAATATTTTCATGTTTCTTCACAGTCAAGAACTTCTGAGCAAAAGTTACTGGTAATTTGAATTAAAATATATTACAATGGCAAGCAAGACTCAGAAGGAAAAGATAGTGGCTTTAGGAGAAATTTAGAAACATGTTTTCCAGAGCCATTTCTTTTTTCTTTTTTTAATTTTAATTTTTTGTGAGAGAGAGGAAGCGAGCAGTAGAGAGGTAGAGAGAGAGAGAGTGAGACAGAGGATCTAAAGTGGGCTCTTCACTGAGAGCAGAGAGCCTTATGTGGGGCTCAGACTCATGAACCTCTAGTTCTTGACCTGAGCCGAAGTCAGACCCTCAACCGACTGAGCCACTCAGGAACCCCCAGAGCCATTTCTTTATATTCCGAAGGGTAATTTAATTGACTGAGACCTTTTACTTTCTTCCCAGAGAAGAATTGTTTACATTAGAAAGATACAGACCTTGTCTGTCCTCTGGAGGAGAGGATGAGCAGCTGTACAAGCTCCTAGATTCATAATTTCAAGGACCCCTCCTCATGTAATAAATTCCGCTGTATATTTAAGCTACATTTGGCTTTCATCGTATCTCCCAGTGAACAATCACTGGGTGCCTATCCAATTCAAGAGGTTGTGTGAATAATTAAATCTATCTCCGGTTCAATTTTATTTATTTATATTGATTTTATTTATATTTTTATTTCTATTTCTATATAAATTCATATTGTGTTTTATTTATATTTCTATATAAATACAAAACTTAATCATCAGTAGTAGACTATTTTTAACTAAATCGTTTGCTTGGAGTAGTGTGAATTCATCCTGCACATTCATGTGAGGGCTAGATTCTGACTGTCAATTTTCAGGGGCATTTTTTTTTTCCACTGGATGCCAAATTAAGCAAATTTTTTAGAGATATGGGGCATGGGCTTATTCCTAATCACCTCTACACTGAATGTTTAAGAAATTTAAATTTCATTTTAGTAAGTGTTCCCTTTTATATTATCCAACTATAGTAGAATTCTCCTTTGTATATCATCCTTTCTGTCCCAAGAACCTATAAAAATTAAAACTCGTTTAATTTCTGTTGGCAAATGCCCTCATTGCTAAGCCCTTTTGCTCAAGCTCCACTGAATTTTATGGTTTCTCTTTCCATTAAATTTCTGTCCTTTCTACCATACTTTCTTGACAACTCTTTAGCTTTTTTAAATTTTATTTTCCAGAGGGGCGCCTGGGTGGCTTAGTCGTTTAAGCGTCCGACTTTCGCTTAGGTCATGATCTCGCGGTTCGTGGGTTCGAGCCCCGCGTCGGGCTCTGTGCTGACTGCCAGCTCAGAGCCTGGAGCCTGTTTCAGAGTCTGTGACTCCCTCTCTCTCTGACCCTTCCCTGCTCACGCTCTCGCTCTCTCTCTCCTAGAAGTAAATAAAAAACATTTTAAAAATTAAATTTTATTTTCCAGAAATCAAGGTTATTTTCAATTGAAGGACTGCATGACCACCTGGTCTACGGTATTGACTGGAATAGATAACTTTTCTGAAGTCCTCCTATTTCTTAAAAAAAAGTTGGTTAATTAGTGTTTTGATATTTTTTAAATGTATATATAAGAGAAGAAGGAATATATGTTATGCATGGGATGTTTAGGAGAGTGAAATTCTACATACTATAATGGTAGATCTATATCATTATACATGTCAGAACCCATACAACGTGCAACACAAAAAGCAAACATTACTGTCAACTATCAAATTTAGCTGATAATAACATAGCAATATTGCCTCATAAATTGTAGCTAATACTCCACACCAATGCAAGAATATTAACAATAGGGGAACTTGGGGGAGAGATTACAGGGTATATGAAATCTCTGTACAAGCTGCTTAATTATTTTGTAATCTTAAAGCAGTCCCCAAAAAAGTTACTGGTTAAAATTTTTTAAAATGTGTTAACTTTTTCACTGAAAGGTGAAAAAAAGAGCACTTTATATAAAGCACTTCTGAAACTTGTGAACTATGATCTCACTACAGCTTTATAGAAAGCAAAGTACTTATGGATTATATTCTGCTACTTCTATTGTTTCTCATTTTATTAACTCTATATTTAGAATTTACAAATGTGATTCTGAAGTTGCTAATCATTGAAAAAGATTTCACAATTTATAAATGCAGCTATTTTCTTGGTATGAGTTAATTACCACCCAGTGAGATTATAAGCAACAGATATGTATTGTGGCCCCTGACAAATTTAGACAAAACCGTTTGCTTTGCCTCACTCTTAGAATAAAATTTCTGACTTAAGAAACTGAAAAAATGAACTTAGAAATAAAAATAGTATTTATGAGAGAACAATTATTCATTTATATAAATCAACTTCTTTTAGAATATACTGTAAGTCAATTTAAAATATTGAAACTATTAAATGGGAAATAAAAATATACACATATTTTAATTTAACTTCATATTACATTAATCTTATACAATATAGACCTTATAAAATATTATCTTCTGAATGTAATTTTTCAAATATGCAAATATATATCCAATGTTTTTATTTTAAAATATTATATGTAATCAAATACAGATAATAAATTAAGCATATTTTAACTTGCAAAAAAGTGTTAAAATTCATTAATATAAACACTATTACACCTTCATCAGTTTATATGATTAAGAGTAAAATAATTCTGGGGTGACTGGGTGGCTCAATCGCTTAAGCTTCCGATTTTGGCTCAAGCCAGATCTCGTGGTTTGTGCGTTCGAGCCCCGCGTTGGGCTCTGTGCTGACAGCTAGCTCAGACCCTTGAGGCTGTTTCGGATTCTGTGTCTCCCTCTCTCTCTGTCCCTCCCCCACTTGTGCTCTGTCTCTCTCTGTCTCAAAAATAAACTATAAAAAATTTAAAAAAATAATTCAGATAAATCAATTTTTATTTATCTATCTTAAGCTTTTTTAAATATATTTTTTAAATGTTTATTTATTTTTGAGAGACAGAGACAGAGCATGAACAGGAGAGGGACAGAGAAATAGGGAAACACAGAATTTGAAGCAGGCTCCAGGTTCTGAGCTGTCAGCACAGAGCCCTACATGGGGTTCAAACTCAAACATGAAATCATGCTGATATCGTCCACTTAACCAACTGAGCCACACAGGAACCCTTATCTTAAGCTTTAAAAACACTAGTAATATAGATTCTTAAAATGCAATATTTGAGACTAAGAGAATAATTCTTTAAGTATATTTTGAATAAAGACTTGGATGGTAATGTATTTATATAAACTAGAATCATAGGGGGGCCTGGGTGGCTCAGTCCGTTGAGCGTCTGACTTCAGCTCAGGTCATGATCTCATGGTTCCTGAGTTTGAGTCCCTTGTCAGGCTCTGTGCTGACAGCTAGCTCAGAGCCTGGAGCCTGTCTTTAGATTCTGTGTCTCCCTCTCTCTCTGGCCCTCCCCTGCTCATGCTGTCCCTATTTCTCTCTCAAAAATAAATAAAACGTTTAAAAAGAATTAAACTGGAATAATAAAGATAAAAAGTTTTTTTTTTAATTGACAAAGGACGATCTTTTCTACAATGGTCAATTTTAGAAAGTAAAATTGGAAAAGATTGGATAGTTTAATGGATTTCCTCCTTCACAGTTCATTCTTTAAGGTAATAAGGGTCAAAATTAGATCAATTTCATTGAGCAAAGTACTAATCTTAAAAATTACCTTCAATTGTCTACATTTAAGAAAATGGTGGTATTCCAAAGATAGTGATAAATGAGGCTGGCCTGATATAAAATTTAATTACCCTTTGATAAATTGCAAATTTCTTTTCTATGCCTTAGTTACAAGTTGTCTTTTTGTATAATGGTTTAAAAGCTCAATGAGACCTAATTGACTGAAGATTGCTCAACATAACTTGCTTTTCAAATGTGAGTAGGCCATAATATTTTATTGTTCTTGATTCAAACTACATTGACTGTTAAAATCTTGTCACAATGTTTTCAAATGAAAGGTTTTAATTTTTGTAATTTTAGGTTTTTTCTCCATAAATTTACATTTATTTGCATATGAACAAGCTCAAAAACTGTGTAATTTATGTCCATAGTTTTATCTATTCATATGTGGAATATTTAATATTGCCAGAGAAAAGCAGAAGGTTATAATTCAGTCTGTGTTTTATACTGACTTCATGAACAGTAAAATACATGATGGATATTAAAATTCACGGAAATAATTTTGCAAACTACAGTCCAGCATCTGATTTATAGCTGACAAGGATTCACTAGTAATTTTGATTTACCATCTAGGAGTACCTGAATAACAACTTATAAGCTTTATTTTTTCTGTTTTTAACTATTTTGTGAATTTACTACTAATTCATTGTATATTGAAGATTGTCATAACAGATCTTTCAATATGATGTTTTTAAATCTGTAAACTTGATCAGATTTTGTACGATATGATAACTCCATCTTTTTTTAATTAACCACAGATTACATGACGAATTCATCATGGAGGTAACTTTTTTATTTGTGATCTATATAGGGTTTATTAATCTAATCCTAGCTTACATTTAATATCTTTTGATTACAAAGGCCAATTTGCTTTGCACAGATATTATTTCATTTAAAATCTCTTAATAATCATTGTTTGAATGGCTCTCACTAACTTGAAGTTAGTTGTTCACCTCTTATAAACCATAATTACTTTTAAGGGTTAAATATAACTGTAACAGCATACTAATATAATATTACTATATGTGCACATGTTATATGTGATAATGTTGACTTTGGATGTGTGATGATGCCAATAGCTGTAAGAGTTATTTTAACATTATGAATTAAAATTTAACATTTTCTCAGTGTTTATAAGATGTTATATCATGCAGGTACTATTATTATACACATTTTATAAGTAAGAAAACTATAGCCTGGGGATCTTGGGTAAACTTTCCATGTAAGTCAGACACTTCAGTCCATCCTTTTAGGCACACCACTACACTACATCTTTAAAAATTGGGAAAGATGATACCTCCTCATTGAATGTTTTATAATGCCAAACTCTTATGTTTTTTTAAATCTTTGTTTGTAATATGTGTTAATTACATTTTATTTGTTTATTTTTTGTGATAAATTACTTTTTTGTTTGTTTGAAGTTTTGTTTATTTAAAAAATTTTTAATGTTTTATTTATTTATTTATTTTTTAACAATATAGTCATGTTTCCCCTTTATTTATTTATTTATTTTTTTACAAATAGTTTATTGTCAAATTAGTTTCCACATAACACTTAGTGCTCAACCCCACAAGTGTCTTCCTCCATGCCCATCCCCCCTCCCCCCCACATCTATCAGTCCTNGAAAAGGAAAAAAAAGGAAAATAAATGGAGGAGGGCAGCTCTCAGGCAAGGATGGGCGTGGCGTGATCCAGTGCCTCAGGCGGGAGCTCTGCCTCGGCGGTTGTGGGGAGGAGAGTGACGGTGCTCCAGTCCCTTCTTGAACCAAGCGCTGCACCTCGCTTTTTTGGGCGTGTAAACTCCCCGTACNCATCTTGCCCCCTGCTTTAATGTTTTATTTTTAAGAGTGAGAGAGAGACAGCGTACGAGCAGGGTGTTGGGGGTACAAAGAGAGAGGGAGACAGAATCCACAAAGCAGACTCCAGGCTCTGAGCTGTCTTCACAGAACCTCATGCGGGGCTGGAACTTATGAACTACAAGATCGTGACCTGAGCCAAAGTCGGATACTTAACAGACTGAGTCACTCAGGCACCCCATTTCTTTCAAGTTTTTATTTAAATTCTAGTTAGTTAACATATAGTGTAATGTTTATGTTGGGAGTAGAATTTAGTGATTCATCACTTACATATAACACACAGTGCTCCCTACTGTCATTTTATATTCTCACTGTTTCTTGGAAAAAAATCTGTGCTAAATTTCTTAAATAAAAATCTTTATCATTTTATTTAATATTTTAAATTAAAATCTTCAAATACATGTGAAATAGACAAAATCTGTAATAAACATCCATGTTGTTATCCAGATTCAGTAATAATCATCTCATGATAAATCTTGCCTCATTTATATGTCTATCCACACTCATATTATTTTAAAGCTTATTTTAGATCCCATGTTATTTTGTCCACATATATTTGATTTATCACTTTTCTCTGATCTATATATCATCTTTTATTTGTAATATTAGTATAATACCACTTTACACCATGAAAACATTTGTTTCTTAATAACTTTTAACTTAAAATACCTAATGAGTCTAGAAAATTATTCTGAATCCAGACACATTCACACATGCGATTGGCTAACATAGTTGATCACTCTTTTAATCTACAGATTCTCTCTCAATCCTTCTCTGTTTTGTTTGTTTTCTAGTTAATTTTTTCAGAAGCTGAGTTGATTTTACTACAGAATTTCCTGCCTGTATCTATAAAGTACAGTATCACAAATGTTTCCTTATACAAATTTGAAAATGATTAGTTTGGGACACCAGGCTCAGTTGGTTGGTCAGACTCTTGGTTTCACCTCTGGTCGTGCACTCATGCTTTGTGGGTTTGAGCCCGGCATAGGGCTCTGTGCTGACAATGCAGGGCCTCCTCTCTCTCTGCTCCTTCTCCCACTGCCCCTTTTTCTTTCTCTCAAAATAAAGAAGCTTAAAAATATTTTAAAGGAAAATGGTTAGTTTTATTGAAATTTTATTTAAAATGTATTTATTTATTTCAGGTTCATAGGTGGTGGAATGTTCTTTCTTCTGGACCTGTAACATGTGCATGTCTCTCTTTTTCTGATTGTTAGTAACCACTAATGATCAATACCTAGATTTACCACTTCCTTAGAGCTGCAAAATTTTCATATTTCACTCCATTATCCTTTTTAACTTAGTAACTGAAATTCGTTGACAGAATAATACACTTCATTAAATTTTTAGTTACACTAGTACTTAGCTTATGTTGGAAACTCGGAATAAATGTTTCATTTCTTCCCTTAACTTCATGGTTTTTAAAATGAGTTGATTCACTAGATACTACAAAAAGATAAAACTCTGTGTGTGTGTGTGTGTGTGTGTGTGTGTGTTAGTCTGTTTGGGCTACTGTAAAAAAATTACTCTAGAGTGTGTAGCTTTAACAACAAACATTCTTTTCTCACAGTCTGGAGGCTGGAAAGTCCAAGATTAAAGCATGGCAGATCGGTGTCTGGTAAGGACATCCTTCAGCGTTTGCAGGTGGCCATATTCTCACTGTGTTCCAACATGGCAGTAGGGTCAAGAGAGTTCTCTGAGGTCTCTTTAATAAGGACTATAATCTCATCCATGAGGACAGAGCCCTTATGACTTAATTACCCCTCTAAAAGCTCTACCTCCTACTATCATCACATTGGTGGGCTAAAATTTCAGTGCAAGAACTTAAGGGAGATTAACCATTCAGTCTATACATATCATCAGTATATACATATATCCATATATTTACGTATATAAATGTATATGTATATATATCCACACACATATAAATTTTACTTACACACACATGTTTTGATCTCAATCTACTGTTATTATTAGCCTTTTATCCTTAACAAAGTTCAAATCATCCCATCTTGGCCCAAAGTCATCCCAAATGGGTTGGGAGCCTTTTTGACAAGTGTAATAAGATGTTCCAAGCTCACGTTCATCTTGCAGTACTCGTGTTCAGACCTGAAATCAGTCATTTCTCCAATGAATATTTTCATAGACAGTATTTAGAGTCCATTATTTCAGCACTGGAAGTACTCATAACTTTGAAGCCATCATTGTTTCTAGTCCTTTTCATTCAAATGGACTAAAACATATGTTTGTGTTTTTTTGTTGTCTTTTTTTTTCATTTTAAGATAAAACATAATATGAGTTAATATTGATTTTCTCAGTTCAAATTTATAACCAGAGGGTCTTTGCTCAAATATTTCTATCTTATATCTTTAAGCTGGCCAGAGGACAAAATATAACCTACAAAGAAACACAAATATGAATTTTATCTGACTTCTCATCAGAAATTATATGTGACAGCCAATAATCCTTGTCTTTAGGTACTCATGCCCTTATACATTTTCTTCCCTTCATTGAGACTTTTGATTTGCTCATAATTGATAGAATATGGCAAAAATAATAGGTTGTCTTTCTTGTGATTATTTTATAGCATCTAAGTCTCCATATTTACTAACACAGTCACTGTAGATTCTTTCCTTTGTTGGCTTTCAATAATAATCTGCTACAAATCTTAGAGCAGCATGGTAATGAATTCTGCCAACAATAAGAAAGAACTGGAAACCAAATATTTTCCAAGTTGAGCCTCTAGATGAGAACCCAGCCCTGGCTCATACATTAATTTTGGCTTCCTATGCCCACTTGGTTCCCAAGCAGGGGGTTCAGTTAAGCTTTGCTTAGACTTCTGATCACAGATACTGCATGATTTTAAGTCACTACATATGAGCTAATTTTTAAGCAATAGAAAATAAACACTATTGTAAGCCTGAATATAGTGGGGCAACATCTCTAAGGTTCTCTCAAAAAATTATCAACATAGAATGTTCTACCAAGCAAAGAAATCTTTCAAGATAAAAGGGAAATTATGGTTTTTCAGACAGACAAAAGACAAATTTACTGTCAGTAGATAAGCAATACAGGGAATATTAAAGGAGTTCACAGGCAAAAGAAATATATCAGACAGACCATTGTATTTATCCAAATAAATTAAAAAAATATTAGAAATTTGGAAAAAATGAAACTACATATAAGGGATTTTTTATTTTAAATTTCTTTATTGAGTAAAAGTAAAAGTGGTGCTATATTTGAAACTAGATTGTGATCATTAAAGGTGTACATTGTGAAACATAAGTAACCACTCAGAATATAATATTGGCTTTTACTTGTAAACCAATATTTGAAATAAAATTGAATCATTAAAACTATGTAATGTATAGCCTAAGAAAGAGAAACAAAATATAATAAAGAAAAGATGGGTTCAATAAAAAAACAGTTTGCAGACTGATAGATTTAATTCAGACATATTAAATTTACATTAAATATAAATAGTCTTGACACCACAATACAAACTTAGAGATTTTTGGGTTTCATTAAGAAATGGTGGTACTCAACTATAAACTGCCTACAAGATATTCACTTTAAGGGGCGCCTGGGTGGCTTAGTCGGTTAAGGGTCCGACTTTCGCTTAGGTCATGATCTCGCGGTTCGTGGGTTCGAGCCCCGCGTCGGGCTCTGTGCTGACTGCTAGCTCAGAGCCTGGAGCCTGTTTCAGTCTGTGACTCCCTCTCTCTCTGGCCCTCCCCTGCTCATGCTGTCTCTCTCTCTCTCTCTCCTAGAAATAAAAAAAAAACATTAAAAAAAAGATATTCACTTTAAATATGAAAGTGTAGATAGTCACAAACAAAAAAAGGAAACAAATAATCAACAAGTGTTGATTATGAACATTAATCAAAATAAAGCTGTACTGGATTTATTAATATCAGACAATATACACTTAAGAGTATTTCCAGTGATACAGAAGGACATGCCTGGTGATAAGTAAAAGGAGCTTTCAGCCTAATATTGTAAGCCAAAAATTCTCCCTTGCTGTCTTTTCCTCTTTGTTTCCTCCAAAGAAGAGGTAATAATAAAGTGATGGATCAGATTCTTTATCAATGCATTTTCCATGATTATTCTATGAATGAGATACAAAAATCGCAAAAATGTATAAAGTTCTCATTTTAATCCTTTCTAGAAACAATCCACTCTTAATTCAACATTCAAGTTGCTTGGGGTATAAGTTTGAAAATGATTAATGAGCTAGATACTAAGGTGAAGAAGTAAGTCAGAGTGACTCATTACTTACTTTGCAAATTTCTATATTATAAATGAAGATACATATTTAAGTGCAACTTCAAAATAGGAGATAGTAAATATATGGATTTTCCAGTAAATGTTTAAACATATTGAATTATTTTTCTTATGGGAGATGTTGTCACTTTTCTCACAGAATCAGATTGATTAGGATGGTAGAAAGTTGAAAACAGATTTTTCTTTTTTCTTTTACTTTATTTTATTTTGCTTTCTTTCACTTTTTTTAATAATTTCCATTTTTTGTATGACCATTCCCCACTCCAACAACTTCATAGGCAAATAGTTTTCTATTGATGAGAAAACCCAAATAAACAAAAAACGTTGTTCCTTGTACTAAATTTTGTTGGTGTAATAATATGCATGTGAATGGTCATGCATGACAGTGGAAAAAAAACACAGTTATTTATAGATAATAAAATTGTTAAAATAGAGAATATCAAAAGTCAATGAAAGCTGATCATAAAATAGTTTAGTTAAAATACATAATGAAAGTTAAATATAGTTAAGAGCAGAACATTAGCTTTTTATGCATCCATAAATACTAAAGCAAAATAAAGTGGAAATTAGCCCATCCAGCATAGGAGTAAAATACAGTGTGTACATTTATAAAATAAAATAGTGCTACATAATAAGAGAAAAGAAAACAAAAAAGTTTTCAAGACACAAAAACTCATTTTAAAAGATTTGAATAATTAGAAATTGTATTCTTTAGTTAAAGAAGAGAAAGAAGAAGGAGGAGGGAGAAGTAGTGATGAAGAGAGAAGAGAAAGTGAAGAGGGAAAGATATTGTGTCAGTCTGTGTCTAGGTAGAAGACAAAAAGCACACAATAATTTGAAGGTTTTAATATAAAGAAATGTTAACAATTTCCAAAAGATTAGCTATTAAGAAGGAATAAAAAATGATTACAGGGGCGCCTGGGTGGCTTAGTCGGTTGAGCGTCCGACTTTCGCTTAGGTCATGATCTCGCGGTTCGTGGGTTCGAGCCCCGCGTCGGGCTCTGTGCTGACTGCCAGCTCAGAGTCTGGAGCCTGTTTCAGAGTCTGTGTCTCCCTCTCTCTCTGGCCCTCCCCTGCTCACGCTGTCTCTCTCTCTCCTGGAAATAAATAAAAAATATTTTTTAAAAATGATTACAAATTGCTGTAAGACAAAAGAAATACACTGAAAAAAAACACAACAAGATCATTGGAAGGGGGCTCTCCTCCTCAAAACTGTAATTCAGACGTCATTGAAGTGTATATCACTATATTCGAAGGCATGGTGAAGTTAACTGGCTTGCTCTGCGCAGAGCCAGTCCACAAGGCAAACTGAGCCTGGGGAGCAAGAAACTCCGGGTAGGAACTGGGAAATTAGAAGCTCCTCATTCGTGTGCCAATGGGTTGAGGTTATAAGATGGGGAACTGTGTCTGGGTCTGTCAATCAGAGAATCTCCCACTGGGATGTCATCTATCTAAAGCTGGTAGACAAAGAACTGTAGGTTGGCTAGCAAGTGTGCAAGTGTCACTAAAACTCTCAGGAAGATGCTGGCAGGCCAAGACTGGCGGCCAGGAAACCTCAATCAGGTCACTGTAAAAAGGCTGAGATCGATGAGGGAAACAGACCAGGACTTTCAAGGGAACAACCATCTGTTGGGTATCAATGGGTCAAAACTAGGGAAAGAGGATCTGCAAGCCAGGAACAGCCATGAGAAGTTGGCTGATCGAGGCTGAAGGGATAGGGGACCACAAGTGTAACTACCAAGCCAGAAGCTAAGCACACTGGCATCCCCGCTTGCAGCTGGTCACATCAAGAAAAGAACACAAGAAGCAAGGGGGAAAGAAAAACCAAAAAACCACTATCTCCCTTTAGACCTTTCTACCACCCTCTGCCGACAAAGCTTAACATTATGAAGACTGGCAGAGGCGACATTCTCTAGCATCACAGGGAAGCCAGTGACCAGTTGGTTTGGACCCTAGAGGCAATAGGTTGGTAATAGGCACCGTTTTAATTATCAAGTATGTTTAAATTAACTTATAGATTTAATGCAATTTCAATTAACATAAAAATTCAATGTTGGGAGAATTTGTAAAAAATATATTAAAGGTATTCTAGAATGGTGGATTTAAACATGTGTCTAAAGGAGCCCTAAAATTCTGCAAATGGGGTGCAGTAGAATCCTAGGGGTCAGGGCTTCAGGCTATTCAGCCAGAGCAGCTCAGTTTTTATCTGCTTTATACTTTTGACTGCTGCACAAACTTAGTTTTAGAAAAAGGACACTGCTATCAAAAGAAAACATTTGAAAAATATACTCTGCAAAGTTTACGCAGTTGAGAATAAGAAGGTGAAAAAAGAAAGAGAAAGTAAAAATTAGACCTGGCAATCATTAAAACATATACAATTTCCTTAAGTGTAATAGTGGAAAATTTATTCAAGAATAAATAGATCTCTGTGAAAAATTGGTTGCTTACATATACACCCAATTATAACAACTTGATTTATGTTACAGGAGGCAACTCACATTAAAGGAAATATATTTATTATTCAATGAAAGGTGTTGATATGATTGAGAAAGCTTTTCTTTAAAAAAAAGTGTCGATTTATTTTCTCACAACAGTTTTATGTTATTTACTTTATTTATGTATTTACTAAAATAAATTCCAGATGGAGTAAAGAGTAAAAATTGAAAAAAAACCTATAAAAGTTTAAAAAAGTGGATATTTTTCAAACCTGGAGATTGGTTGGAATTTTCAACCTTAGAAGAAATAGATGTATGTACAGTGTAAAATGGACAGATTAGTTTCCAAACACTAAGCTCTTTTCAATATCAAAAGGTAGGTAAATACAATTTATAAACAACCAATATTTTGCAGTTCAAAGAAGGAAAAGGTCCATGTCTGAAATAATATGAGTTCATATAAAAGGAAGGGAGGGAATCACATAAAACTCTAAAACTTCAATAAATAAATGGGTATTACTAGGCTATTTATAAGGAAAGTTATATGTGACTAGTACAGATGTTAATAAAACTTTATAATGATTATCAAAATAATTATAATTAAACCAACATTTATAAATATACCAAATAACCTAGAAAAAACAAAATTTTATAGTCAAAAAACTAGGTTGAGTGCAATAATTGATTTCTGTCAAACTGTAGTTGAGATGAATAGGTGAATATGCAACTATTAAAAATTAGTTTTTAAAATATGTGATTAAATAACAAATGCTTCTCAAATATAAAACACCTTACTCTAAAATTATCAAATATAGAACATTTTATTGTATTTCTATAAACAATTTTAGAAATATGAAAGATTTATTTATAGCACAAATAACAAGAAAAGCTTCACTGAGAGGCTTAGGTGGAAGGGAACCCAGAATAAAATACACCTTTTTAAGAGTGGAAGAGAAACAAAGATATTCTGGAAGGAAGGAATAGCACTAGCCAAGGATATAAAACAGAATAATTAAGGATATTATCAGGCTATGGTAATAAAAGACAAGAAGTGTGAGCGTGGGAGCAGATTACAGAGTGATGGATAAAGTCAGTCTAGAATATGCAGATTTTACTTTAATACCTAGTGACTCCATGTAAGGGGTTGACGTATACAAATCCCCATGTTAGTAATCCTAATCCAATGTCAGTACGTCAGCTAGAGATCATGGGAAAGAGACCAGAAATAAGATACCGATCAGAAGACTAACATAGTTTAAGTGAGATGTAATGAATCCCTATAATAACTCATTGACTTGTGTGTTGAGAAGGCAGAGCTGGTGTGTTGAACTAAGAACATGCAAATTATGACCTGCTGAATGAAATCACCCACATGGGTGCTGGTAGCCTCCTCAACTCCTGGTTTGGGGGAGTAAAACCCTCGGGTCATTTTGATTGAAGACACAGTGGTAATACACCCACATAAATGAAGTAGTCACAAAGTGACTACTAACAGATCCCAGAGTCAAGGGGGCGCTATTGAGCAGGTGGGGAGAGGATGGGCAATCTGTCCCAGGTCAGGAGTAAGCAGGAGATAGAGAGCAGAATAGAAACAACCTAGTACTTATAAGGTGATTGGGGCAAAAGTCACCAACTTTTCTAAGGAAAACTGCAGTAGGAACCTATGGCGGGTTTCCTAAACTCCAGATTTTATTTAAGTGTCCAGACTCTAGGTGTGAGCAGGGTTAAACCGGAAAATGCCCAGGCAAGAACTTAGCAACTTCTCAAAAGTTGTTTTTCTCATCACATATTAAATATAAAGAAATGAATTCATGAGCAACACATTTAAAAGATGGGCAAACCTTTTCTAATTGACTAGCACAGAGTGTAAAGGAAGAGTAAATGGTAAAGAAAGAAATCCAATCACTTTTTAATCCTGCCAGAGACTGTCTCCAGAAAGTCCAGGGGTCCCTGAAGGAAGGACGGTGTCAGCGAGGGATGGATGAGAGAGGCCCTGAGAATCTTTCTGGTCACCAAGCAGGCATCTCTGCTCTGACTGGGGCTTAACTTTATTTTATAATTAAGTGTTTGGGGGACGGCACAGAAGTGGCATTTGCCTTAGACAGTGATTTCTGCCGAAAAATTCCTTTGATATGTAAGAATTTCCTAGGACATAGATTTGTAGAAGACTCCTGCATAACCTCTATCAATAGTGATTGAGGTAGGTGATTTAATTGCTGATCCTATGGGGAAGAAGGTATCTTTAGCATACAAAGACAATGTTTTTAGCATAAAAAGGGTAAAGTTAGTTCTTTGTGAGCAGGGGTCAATAGCTTGTTTGTTTAAGGAGAAGTATTAAGAAAAACAGGTCTTTCAGGAAACGCAATGTTTGCTCCCATAATCACAAAAGAAGAAGTTTCTACAATAGGTTCCTTCACAGGGTGCAATCAGCATATCAAGGACAGAATAAGTCACTCTGAATACTGATCACAAATGCCTTGGGGGGCTGATGCTCCAAGCAGGAACAATTGGGTGGGGGTGGATATCTGTCCTTAACTCTAAATTAGACTCTTTCTCTCAGGCCCAGGCTCAATTGTAACTCTTGTGTTCTTAGCCCCCTTTATTATCTAAATCTTGGATCTGCAAGGCCCATAGGAAGAGCCTTTTGACAATCATCCACAGCACTTTCATCTAAAATCTCTTTTGAAAAGTCAGGAATATACTTTTCCTTATGAGCAATCTGTGGGGGGGAATATCAGTCTGATTTGGAATATTGTGAGGCCTGATCAATACTAGCAGCCTCATTTCCAACATGAGCCAGTAGTAGCAGAAGGAGATACCAGTTATCGTTTCTCATGGCAGGAGCTGTGCAAACACTGCCATTTCCTCGCTGTGACTGTCATCCAGCGAGGCCGGTGCAGCTCCCAACACAATCTTTTGTGGCAAATAAATAAATAAATTAGAGAATCATTAACTTGGACTAGGAATCCTAGTGAGTGAACAAGTTCTCCACATTCTTGCCATTATTTGGTGTTGTCACTAATTTTATTTTAGCCATTCTGATCAGCATATATACTTGTATATAGGATTCTAATTGCAGTGGGGGAGCAGCAGAGAAAGAGGGACAGAGAGAGAAATCAAAGCAGGCTCCATACTGTCAGCACAGAGCCTGATACAAAACTCGCACTCAGGAACTATAATATCATGATCTGAGCCAAAATCAAGACTCAGACACAACCAACTGAGCCACCCAGGTGACCCGAAAATGGTTTTAATTTTGTTGGAAGTTGGATTTATCAATTTTTCCATTTGTGGATTATATTTTAATGTCAAGTCTAAGAACTTTTTGCAGAGAATATACTCTATGATTTCAATTCTTTAAATTTGTCAAGGTTTGTTTTATTTTTCAGGATAAAAATCTATCTTGATAGACATTTTGTGGATACTTGAAAGAAAAGTATATTATGCTATTTTGGGGTAGAGTGGTCTATATATGTTGATTATATCCCATTTTATTCTGTTTTTAAGGTCTTCTGTATTATGTTAGGAGACGTTGGGTTCTATTTACATTTTTTATTTTTGCAGATGATTACCGTATTTGCTTTGGCACTCAGATCCTGGTCTACTTTTGTAGACTATGGTTTCAAATACAATTGACATACAATTCTCGGCTTAGTTCTTCTGGTGCAGCTAGAGTGATGAATGCTCCCTACATCTGCCCATGAAGGGAGAAAGATTTCCCCCAGGAGCAGTATCCTGATGTGTCAGTGTGGGGGAAGGGATTCTCATGTCCCCAGGGATGACAAAGCTTTCTCATCTGAGATACTTGTTCTGAGCTCTTGTCCATCTGCAGTTATCTTGTCAGTGATGTTCAGCCATCTGATGGCTGGATCCATCACATGAGTCCATCACATGGACTAGATGAAGGAGGGGGGTCTCAATTGCCTAAGGATGAAGACATTTCCTGATTGTTATGACAGGATCTTACTGGCCAGTACTGCCGAACAGTCCAGCACCACCACACTGTCTCTTGGTGGGGGTAGGTGTAGAGCCTCAGACCCACAGTTAAAGTGGATGCTTCTCCTGTCTGTACAGCTCCCTTTGACTTGTGTTATCAGTAGAACTCCCATTTGATTCTATGAAGAAATGAGCCTACCTGAGTCACTTTATGTTGATGTTGGAGACCAAGAAATGTTAGGCTGGAATTGTCCTCATCTGTTGTGTTGGGTACGGAAGATGGTCTCACACTGTGTTATTCTTCCAAATCCGAAGTCCCAAACCAGTTTACTTTCCCATTTCTACCTTTCAGACATTTCCTTTGATTGCATTATTTCTTGTATTCATAGTTGCAATTAGAAAGAAGGAACACTGAGTAACAAGTCTATATGTTCTTCCCTCTACCAGAAGTTCACTATGTTTTGTTTGTTTGTTTTTGAGTTTGCCTCCTGAGCTTTATTTATTTGCACTGTAATTCTAAAACACTTTAAATTTAAAAATACATCTAACCTTGGGGTGCCTGGGTGACTCAGCTGGTTAAGCATTCAACTCTTGAATTTAGCTCAGATCAAGATCTCACAGTTTGTGAGACTGAGGCCAATGTTGGGCTCTGTGCTGAGGAGCATGTAGCCTGCTTGGGACTCTCTCTCTCTCTCTCTCTCTCTCTCTCTCTCTCTGTACCTCCTCTGCTCATTCTCTATCTCTTTCCCTCTCAAAATTAAAAAAAAATACATCAACCTTGGAAATGTAACATTCTCAATTCTATGAAAGAAAACCATGTTAAAAATGAAATTATAATGAGGTATTGTGGTATTTCCAGAGTTAATGTTTTCTGAATAGGATCCAAGGTGATTTTACATATTATCAAATTTTATTCTATTTAGGATACTGTTTCAGTAGAGTTCTGTTGTTAACAATTTAAGTATCATTAATGATCTTCATTCTTGGAATTATGGTTTGAAAATAGAAAGCAGGCCATTGGGTTTTGCAAACAGCCTGAAACATGAAAATGACTGTAGGGAATGTATTGCTAATTTTAAAATTAAGAGCCTTTGCTGGAGGAAGGTGATATGAAGCAAGAATAGGCTATATGAAATGACTACTATATGAACTAAGAAAAATCTTAAACTAATACAGCCTTGAAGGAACTGGAAAGTACAAAAAATAAACTCAATAACTTTGAAAATAGTTTTTGGCAAAGCATTGTTTGACGGAATGTTTCATTTTTTACATGCTTGGCAAATAGGATAGATACAGTTATCACACATAGACTTTGAATTATGGAGCAAGAACCAAAGTCTGTGATTACATGGCATAAACATAAATTGTACATTATTTCAATAATGTAACCAGAGAACCTATTCCACATTCATTTGCAGACTTTTTTTAAATTAATGGCTTTAGTGCACAAAATAACTACATCATTCAATGATGAATTATTTGTCTGAGATTTTGACAAAATTTTTCATTTTCTGATATTATTGTATTGATATTACTCATTCAGTTTACTTATTTGTCCATCAAGTTGACATTGAAATAGATATTATATTTGAAAATACATGGGGTATTTATAAAGTCTTGTGTTTTATTACAGTATATGGTACCATCAGTCTCAGTTTATGCAAAAGCATATATTTATTAAAATATAATTTCCATTGGACAAAATCCAAGGAAGTATACTTAAGATATGCTATATTTTGAAATTTTATTGAAATTTGAAAGACACAATTTTGAAATTTGAAAGTACGCAACTTGATACACACACACACACACACACACATATATGCTTACATATGCAATTGGATGTGCATATATCTAATACCAACATTGATAGTACTGATATGTTTTCTGTGTGTTTATAGATCTTACAGAAGTGCAATCTAAAAAAAGAAGTGTAATCTAATGAAAAGAGTACATATTTTAAATTAGTGAAACTGGTAATTGACCTTATATTTTTAAGCATGATTTTATTGTTTTTTTAAAGCTTATTTATTTATTTTGAGAGATGCATGCATGGGAGAGGGGCAGAAAGAAAAGGAAAGAGAGAATCCCAAGCAGGCTCTGCACTGTTGGGGAGGAACCTGGCATGGGACTCACCCAGGAACCATGAGATCATGATCTCTGCCAAAATCAAGAGTCAGACACTTAACCAACTGAGGCACCCAGGTACCTCCTGAAGTTATAATATTAGTACTATTAAAGTTTAAATGGGATGAAAATGTAAACTATGAAATACATTATCTGGTATATAGTAAGCGCTCATACATACACTAAATCTGCTTGGAAATATGCAACCTTATCAATCATCTAGCTAACAAAGTGAAAAATAAAACACTCAGTAATGTAGTGGGCTAGAGAACATACACATCTGGCCATTCTATACAGCTATTTAGGATATTCATACCATAGTACCAAATAATTCCACTTCTAAGATATTTTCCTAAGGAAGGAAAATAGGTTTCATACACAGATTTATATGCAAAAATGTTTATTATAGCATAACGTTACATAAAAATGAAAATAGCCAAAATTCAGATTAGCAGATGCTTAAATGGGTTATGGTACTTTCATATCCTGTTATATGACACAATCACTACAATTAAATTTATAAAGAATTTTTATAACATTGTAAATGGATAAAGCATATATATGTGTTTCAACTCTACTAAAAATATTCTTTAAAAATAACTAGAGGCAATTGCTTTAAAATCCATGGTTACAAAAATCACATTCTTTGAGTGATAATGCTTTAGTCATTAAAGAAAAATTACACTAGCTCAGTAGAATTATTTGGATTCTTTTGGGGGAGTTCACAGTTCCCCTAAACTTTACTTTGTTAGTTTTGTGATAAGAGAGAAGTTATTAACAGCTCAATTAGTTCTTTTCTTGAAAATATTTGCATTTTCTTTTTTTTTCAAAATTTTTAATGTTTTTCTATTTATTCCTGAGAGAGAGAGCGAGAGACAGAGGCAGCGTGAGCAGGGGAGGGTCAGAGAGAGAGGGAGACACAGAATCCGAAACAAGCTCCAGGCTCTGAGCTGGCTGTCAGCACAGAGCCCGATGTGGGGCTTGAACCCACCAACCATGAGACCATGACCTGAGCCGAAGTCGGACACTTAACCAACTAAGCCACCCAGGCATCCCTAATCTATGTTTTTAAAGACTGGCCAACCTTAATTACAGAAAACACAAACAAAATAAATTGCTTGTGTATACATAAGATGTGGATGATATAAAACAGAACATTGAATCTCTTGTCCATTTGCCTCTCCAATTCCAAAAAAACACTAATAAATGTTTTCTTTCTTGGTCTATACTGTTTTTATTCTTCCTGTTTGTATTAAAGGAGGAGTCTGCTAGTGAAGCAGGGAAAGTAAGAGCTAAAGACCATGGAATAATTGATCCTAAAATCTGTTGAATAGACATAAGACTGTTGATGCTTTTATTGATTAAAAATCAAATATGAAACTGGGAAACTCACGTTTGTACGGGTAAAGTCTTATGGAAAGTGAAAATATTAAATGCTTATTAAACAAGCAATCAATTCATTATTCTCTTCTGGAGAAAATCATTTAGTAATTGCTATATATCAACCATGTAGCCAAAATGTGGGTCAGTGATAATTCAAACACTAAGCCACCTATTTTGGGGGCTTTATTTATTTATTCACTTTTTATTTATTTACTTTATTTAATTTTTAAATCTTTATTTAAACATTAAACACATATGTGCGCCTGAGTGGGGGAGGGACAGAGAAAGAGCTAATCCCAAGCAGGCTTGCTGTCAGCATGGAGCTTGATGTGCGGCTTGATCTCCCGAACTATGAGATCATGACATGAGCCAACATCAACAGTTGGACCCTCGACTGACTGAGCTATCCAAGTACCCCAAGAGAGAAAAATGTTTAAACAACTAGTTATAAATATATCTTAAGCATATTTGAGTGCAGAATCCTTAAGAATACATAGAACAACTGACTCTTTTTCCTGCTGGATGAGAAATATCTTCGATATTTCAGTTACCACATGATTGCTGGTGATGGTCTCTCCTAATTTCTGTTATTTTCTGAAAATATCTTTATTCCACCTACACTTTTCTTTCTAATGGATGACTAGAGGCAATGACAATTCCAAATCTCCTGAATTTAAGCTTGGGTTGAGAAAATATGAGGCTAGTCTTCAGTCTTTATGTGGTCTAAGTTATATCTAATTTATAGTAATCTTTGGGTGAAACATTAAAATCTGGGTTTTAGCAGGGCCCAGTTCTTCTTTTGGTTTCCTCCTTCCCTTATAACTTGGCCAAAACACAAAACTAAAAGACAAAACAAAAACTCTTCGTTTGTTAACTCCATGATGTTGTCAAGCCAAAGCTTTTAACTGTCCAGTTTTTCCAGTTATTTTCAGGGGAGAATTTGACTCAAATTAGGTAGTCAACTAATACAGAGTAAGTCATAAAATAATATCAAACCTAACAGAAAACAAAATTCCTAAGTCTACCCAGGAGATATACCAGGTAACCTTGTTTCTCTAGATGTTGCTCATGTGATGAGGCGCTCTTTCAATATAATCTGCAGCTCTGAACATAGCGGGTACAGTAGCCAACACATAATAATAATAATGCTTTGATGGGGCCATAATTTTGAGATCTATTTATTCCTGGTTAATAGAATTTCCAGAGAAAATTAAGACAAGGTAATTAGTGGCTTTCTCCACAGGATAATATTATGCCTTAATATTCTACCTTTCTTTATGATTCTTTTTCATTTTTTTCATTCATTGAAATGGAATCTGAAATTTTCATTGAGTTGACTCATATTTATTACTGCACTTCTCTAACTGATTTTTTTGTCACTGCTATTTTATAGATTAGTAACACTACCAACATTTTCTTATCCAGACCTCAGAATTGTGGAAATCTACACTCAATTACTCAACTGCTAATATTCCAGCCGTCCAAAATGAGACAATAATTGTATTTCTTTGTTTGAAAAAAGCTTTTCTAACTATGACTTAAAATGAAGAAACCATAAAATAAAATATTGGTACCTTTGACTACCCAGTAAATAAAATTTTCTTGCCTACAGAATATCCAAAGGGCAGCTGGAAAATATATCAGAACAAAAACTAAGTGACTATAGGCCAATATTAAGTGGTCTAACATGTTAAGTCTATATCCCAGTTGGACAAAGAGAAAGAATGGTTTAGAAATTTATGTAAAGAAATAGTAGGAAATAAATAAGGAACTTTGACAATTTCCCAAATTTTGTGAAAAATATCAAACTCAGTAAACTCCAAGCAGTATTTCCCATCAGAAACAATGAAAACAAGTAGAAAATACCATGACATATTTAACTTGTTGAGAAAAAAGTCAATTCTGAATTCTATATCCTGTGAAATTACCCTTAAAATTAAGAACAAAATAAGAGCACTTTTGACCAAATGGAATATGAGGATATTTGTATGTCTGAACTACACTACAAGATATGCTGAAGGAAGTTCTTCAGTTCTTCAAGATGAGAAGAAATGACCAAGCATCAGAACATAATCTTTTTACTCTATGCTCTTATGAGTGTACGTACAGTTAACTTTTTCAGAAGCTACAGTAGATGTGATATTGTAACAGACTAAATGTAGAAACAGGTATGATAATCCAGCAATCCTCTCATCAATAGATATGAAAGAGATATTTTTTAAATGTAGAATGGTGCTTTTCTCACTAGCTTTTTATGAAAATAGTTATTTCATTAAAATGTTTTATTTATGTTAACTAGTAATGAGTTTATCTTTACTATTTTAGTGATTTGGTAAATATTTAAAATTTATCCATTTTTTAATGTTTGTTTATTTTTGAGAGAGTACAAGTGGGGGTAGGGCAGAGAAAGAGGGAAACACCGAATTTGAGCTGTCAGCACAGAGCTGATGTAAAGCTTGAACCCATGAACTGAAAGACCATGACTTGAGCCAAAGTTGGACGCTTAATCGACTGAGGCACCCAGGCACCCCAAAATTTATTCATTTTTTTAAAAAAATCTAAAACAAAATAAGAAATGCTGACTCAGACTACCATTTAATTAAAAATGATGACATCTATAATTACTTTAAAAGAAAATTGACTGCATTAAAAACACATATTATAAGACACCTGGATGGCTCATCTGGTTATGTGTCTGACTCTTGATTTTGGCTCAGGTCATGATTCCAAGGTTGTGGGATCTAGTTCTGCATTCGGCTCCATGTTCAACATGGAGCCTGCTTAAGATTCTGTCTCTCTCTTTCTCTCTCTCTGCTCCTCTCCCTTGCTCACACACTCTCTCTCTTTCTAAAACAATATTTTAAAAAAGACATTTAAAAATATCTCATATTTTGTGGCTTATGACATGCACTGAACCAAACATAAAATAATGGACATAAAATAATAAATAAGTTGTTGCTTTACCATCACATTTTACATTAAGCAGTACAATATTTATTCCAAATAGAGTGTAATAAACTGAGGAAATATAATAATAGAAATAGGTACAGGGAAAAAACAATAGAGAAAATAATATCATGCTTGGTAAACCCCAAGTATTAAATAACAATTAAAGTAATAATGGAAATATTAAATAAAATAACAATTAAATCAAGATAAAATTGGAAAGAAGGGCAAAGGAAGAAAGGGAGGTAGAGACATATAAAATATATCAGAAATTACATTAAATGTAAATGGTCCTTTGTCAGTAAGAGAAATATATGTAATATAAAGAGACAACTAGATTGAAAATAAGGAGGGGAAAGATAGGGCATAGTAATATTAAGCATAAGAGAGCTTTTGTGATTTTATTATTATCAGATAAAACTGATTTTATCACAAGTACTACTACAGATAAAGAGGAATATTTCATAAAGATAAAAAGATAAGACTCTAAGAAGAAGTAATTGTTCTACACATGTGTATACATAATAGTTTCTAATGTAGCATCTAATAAGACTAAAGGAAAAATAAGACTAATCCACATTTATAGTTGGAGTTTTTGACACCCTGTGCTCCTTAACTGATTAATGGAGTAGACACAAATTCAGTTGGGGTATAAACAAGCAATGTCAGCCAGTGTGTCACCTAATTGATATTTATGGAACACTTTGTGAAAAAAAACTGCAGAATAACCATTTTGTTAAATACATGAAAAATTCACCAGTGTGGACGCAATAACTCTAAAAAGTATCAAACAGAGACTATATCTTGCAGAGTATGTTCTCTGAATATATTCAATTAAATTGGAAATTAATAATATTAAGATGGCTAGTAGAGCCAGAAAATTTTGGACACAGTTTTTAATAATTCATAGAATAAAGAGGGAATCTCAGGAAAAATTTAAAGTCATTTTGAACTAAATGATAGTTAAATCACAACAAATAAAAATGTATGAGACAAGGATAAAGGCTTAGTTATTAAAATATTTCTATTTTAAATGCTTGCTTAGAAAAGAAGAATGGCTTAAAATCCATGTTCCTTCCTTCCTTCCTTCCTTCCTTCCTTCCTTCCTTCCTTCCTTCCTTCCTTCCTCCCTCCCTCTCTCTCTCTCTCTTTCTTTCTCTCTCTCTCTCTCTCTTTCTTTCTTTCTTAAATTCTTTTAATGTTTACTTGTCTTTGAGAGAGAGAGTCAGAGCATGAGCAGGGGATGGGTAGAGAAAGAGGGAGGCACAAAATGCAAAGCAAGCTCCAGGCTTTGAGCTGTCTTGCACAGAGCCCGACGCAAGGCTTGAACTCACAAACACTGAGATCATGACCTGAGCTGAAGTCGGATGCTTAACCAACTGATCCACCCTGATGCCCCCATGTTTCTTTCTTAATATACTAAAACCAGGGGCGCCTGGGTGGCTTAGTCGGTTAAGCGTCAGACTTTCGCTTAGGTCATGATCTCGCGGATCGTGGGTTCGAGCCCCGCGTTGGGCTCTGTGCTGACTGCCAGCTCAGAGCCTGGAGCCTATTTCAGAGTCTGTATCTCCCTCTCTCTCTGACCCTCCCCTGCTCACGCTGTCTCTCTCTCTCTCTCTCTCTCTCTCCTAGAAATTAAAAAAAAAAAAAAGATACTAAAAACAGAGGAGCAAACATACACAAAATAAAAATTTAATTTAAAAATAACATGGAAATCAATGGAAAATAGATATACAAAGAAAACCAATCAACAATGCTGTAACTCTCCCCCTTGGAAAGATATTAAATGTTGATCTATCACTAATTCATCTATTCAAGGATAAAATAGAAGCAGTAAATCAGCAATATATAGAATAAAAGATGTGATATTATGACAATTCTAGTAGATTTTAGAAAGATTACAAAATATGAAGAAATGTATACTAACATTTTGAAAAACTAGATTAAATGTACAAATTCATTGAGAAATACAACTCATCAGACATGAAAAGAAATAGAAAATTTAAATAGCATTATATCTGTTTTGATAAATGATGTAGCAAATAATTCCCACATAAACAAATAACAAATAAAACCTCTAGACTCCTAAGGTTTCTAACAAATAAATCCATTCAAATTAGTACGTAAATATAGCAATGACATTGGATAAACATTTAAACAAAAATTAATGTATAGGAGAGACAATATGAATCTAATACACACTTCCAGTAAATAGAGTGTGAAAATAGAGTGGGAGGGAATAACCCCTAAATCATTATATAAAATGTGTATAACCCTAATACCAGAATATTACAAGAACATTATATGAAAACATAATACAAAATATGAAGCCTCCAGAATATAGATTCAGAAGTCCTTAACAGAACATTAGCAAATATATTTCAGCAATACATAAACAAGTTGATAACACCATTTACAAATTGTATTTATTTATACCAGCAATTTAGACTGTTTAGCAATTGAAAATAAATCTGTGTAATTCATCACAATAGCAAAAAGAATAAAGCCATACACCTTATAAACTTGGAAAAAGCATGTTGCCAAATTTAACACATATTCATGCTAACAACTCTAAGCAAATTAAAAATAGAAGGGAATTTCCTAAGTATGATAAAGGACATTTCCTAAAGAACTACAGTTAGCATTACATTTAATGGAGAAATACTAAATGCATCCCCACTAACAATAGGGAAGAAAATAAAGATATGTGCCTCAGCACTCCTATTTAATATTGTGCTGCAGAAAAATGACAATGCAATAAAGAGAGAGATTGCAAATAAACCAATAAAACTATTTGTAGAAGGCATGGTTATATACAAAGAAAATCATGAGAAATCCAGAATTTTTTTCAAAAGCAACAAAATCCTAGCAGTAAGTGTATTTAACAAGAAAATCACATCAATACACAAAACTCAATTATATTTTATATGTAACAAATGACTGTCAGATAAAGGCAAAAATATATGTGAAAAATTAAAAATACATAGAAATGCATTTTTTACAAAAGATGTAAAACACTTGTGCAAAATAAAGCACAAAGTATTACTAAGAGAAATAAATGACCAAATAAAAAATTATTCTTATTAGGACATTCAGACCTTACCACAAGATCATGAAGATATGTTTTCTTTTATTTGTGTAAGATTTAATTCCTATTTTTTTCCTGTTTAGAGCTATAATAAAACATACATTGGTATTTATTTATGGTATGATCAAGTTATTTTTAAAAATATCTATAATTTCCATAGCAACATTTATGATAAAAATATCTTTTATTTGTTGTTGCGCAGGGTTCCTTTATTCATAAATCAGTTTTTCATACAAGGATGAATCTTTTCTTACTCTATTCTGTTCCATTGGTTTAACTGGCTTTCTTTGTTTCTATGTCACATTCCATTATTCTCTCTGCATACATTGGTGATTACTGCTGATTACTTGGTGGTGCAATCTTCCATATTTGTTCTTTTCAAAACTTTGACCATTCTTAGTCCTTTTCATTTTCATTATATTTTAGAATCAGTTTGTATAGTTTTGACCAAAAAAACCACCCTCTTTGAATATTTATTTGTATTCTCTCGAATCTAGATCTAGATACATAAGTAATATCTTTAGAATATTGACTTTTCCAAAACATTAACATGATATACAATTCCATTATTTTGGCTTTCTATAATTTAAGTTCAGGATTTAACTTTCTGAGTAGAAGTCTGTCACATTTTCTTACTTGATTTATTCTCAGTTATTTGATTTTTCTATTATATATTCATTTTTCTAAATAGTTTTTGTGTGTACATGGATAATTTTTGTACATCAGGTTTATCAGGTGCCATTGCTATAGTTGTTTACTAATTTAAATAGCTTAACAGTAGATTTTTAAAATCTATTTTTGGCTTATTTTGGTATGGTCACCACTAACACCCTGAATAAAAGCAAGATAATGAATATTTTCTACTTAGTTTTTAGTTTTGGAGGAAAGTATATACTATTTCATTATTAAGCAAAAAAAATATTTTTTCTTAGATTAAATAAAATATGATTCCATTTTATTCCTATTATTCTAAGATATTTGTCACAAATAGGAATTCAATTTTATCAAATTATTTTTCTACACCTATTGGGGTAATCAATTGAATATTTCTTATATTGAGTTAATGTGTTAAAATGACATGAATTGACTTTTAAAGTTTGCACCAATCTCACATTGCTAAAATCAATGCAACATGAATATATTGTGTTTTTTTTTTTTCCATATTATCTTTCATTGAATACAATTTGGTAATGTTTGATTTAGGTTTTTTTTTCTTTTTATTTATGACAAGAGAGAAATTATCTTGTGATATTATTTTCTGGTAATTCCCTAGCCAACTCCTGTTGGGAAGACTCTATAGGACCTTTCCCTGAGGAAGCAAGAGAGGATGAAACTGAACAGCTGTAAGATGGGGTACGGTGGGTGTGTGTGTGTGGGGGAAAGCAGGGAGCACATTTTTCACTATATGTTTCCTGAATCATTTGAAGACATATTTTCCATAAGTCTGACATAGATCCTGCCATACATATTTGGAAGAATTTCTTACTGAAGCTGAGTTATGAGTTTTATTTGTGAAATCTCAATATTTAATTATTAAATATTTAATATTTAATTATTAATAATTATTTTAGATACATGTAATAGTCAATTTTCTGTTTTCTTGTATCAATTTTTTAAGTTATGTTTGAATGTTAATTTGTTCATTTCACCTAAATTTTTACATACATTAACATAAAAATATTCATGGTAATGTCTAATATATATTTATAATGTGGGATATGATGTTTTTTGTCATTCTTATAAACAATAATTTTTGTTTCCTGATTCAATCTTGGCAGAGATTTATCAATTTCCTTAGACTTTTCAAAAAGCCAAACTTTGTTTTTTATTGGTTCACAAACATGCTCCTTACTATTTTCCCAAATGTTTTGAAAATTTATGCCACTACAAAAAATCTGCACATAAGTGTTTAGAGCAGCTTTATTCATAGCTGCAAAAACTTCAAAGCAACCAGAATGTCCTTCAGTAGGTGAATGAATAAATAAATTGTAGCACTTCCAGACAATAGAATATTATTCAATGAAATAAAAAGTGCTCATCAAGACTTGAAAAGACAGGAGGAAGTTTAAATGCATGTAACAGCTACTGTGGAAGACATTATCAGAGTTCTTCAAAAATATAAAAAAGAATTACTATATGACCCAGAAATTCCACTCTTGGATGTATACACAAAAATATTGAAAGCAAGGTCTCAAAGAGGTGTTTGTATACCCATGATCATAGCAGCATTTTTCATGATCAGTGAAACTTGGGAGTAAACTGAGTGTTAATTGACTAAAGAACGGATAAGCAAACAAAATATATACATACAACAGAATTTTATTCTGCCTTAAGAGGAAGGAAATTCTTCAATGCACTATAGCATGGATGAATCTTGAGGACATATGTTAAATGAAAAGCCAATCACAAAAAGACAAATACTATGTGATTCTATTTATCTGAAGAACTTAGCCAATCTAAATTATAAAGACAGAGCATAATGCTGTTTGCCAAGGGCTGGAGGAGACTGAGAAATTATTTACTTTTTTTTTAGAGAGAGAGAGCACAAGCAGGGGAGAGGGGCAGAGGAAGAGAGAGAATATCTCAAGCGGACTCCATGCTCTGCCTGGAGCTTGATGTGGGGCTCAATTCCACAACTTGGGATCATGACCTGAGCCAATATCAAGAGTTGGATGCTTAACCTACTGAGCCACCATATGCTCTGGGGAGTTACTTTTAATTGGTGTAGAATTTCAGATGTATCAGATGAAAAAAGTTATGGGGCTGGATGTTGATGATAGTTGAACAACAATGTGAATATACATCATACCACTGAACTGTACATTTAAAAGTGGTTATGATGGTTAATTGTAGGTATATTTTAACACAATAAAACTAAGCAAATAAATTTACATTAAAGGAGCCTATTTTTTATTTTCAACCCAAAACTTTATATCTTTCACAGAAATACACTAAACAAATTAAATTTTTGATGTTTGCAGTTCTCAGAAGGTAAACTGTTTCTGCTACCATTAGCAATCTTCTAACAAGTCCGATATTCAGAGGGAGTGCCCACATTATGTATGCAAATGACTTATTTGCATACTTTAAAAGATACTTCTACATGAAAAGGGATAATTGCAAATCTAAATACTCATTGGCATGTGAAGCTATGTCATTTGCATATGCAGTTTAAATATCTGTTTTTGAAAATCCAGATGCTAATGTGCAATTATTTGTTGCTTTGTTGACATGTGTTTTTCAAGTTTTCTTTTGTACTTTGTTTTTACAGACTTTTTTGTTTTTAGACTATGGTATAATTCTCTAGCATTTTTGCTGACTTATATTATTTTTTATTCTATCAATCATGCTTTTAACCCCATCTACATACATTGCACTATAAGTATTCATGCATGAATCAACACCTTTAAGTGAATAGTGATTCACTTAAATTAAATTCTGTTAATGAGTCTGTACCTGGTCTTCCCTCTTAAAAATCATGCCACCCACCGAAAAATTTTTCCATAGTAATTACAGCAATCTTCCATATAGAGGAAGCTGATTTAATTAATTTATCCTCTTAACCTCTGCAATGTTCTTTTGGAATACTCTTCCTTCTGCTAATACCCTTGAAGGGAAAATATAACATAACCTCTTCATAGCTCCACTCATCCACCCTTCTTTGACTCCAAAGCAAGATATTTTTCATAATTCTCTGATAAATACCAGATTTCTCTTGGTCTTCAAAGCCACTTTTCAAAGCCACTATTTTCCATCTTCATTTCATTTACTTATTCAACAAATATTTTCTGAGCACCTACTCTGTGACAATCATCTAGGGGCTTACAATGTGTCTCTCAATAAAACAAAGAGTTCTGCTACCTACTAGTAGAGAAGACAGACAATAAAGAGTATACATTATAAATAAAGTGCGTAGAGTATTAGAAGGCATTGAGTGCTAGGAAAAAGGAAAATGAACCAGGTTGAGTGGGATTTGAAAAATAAGCATGGAAAAAGAGATATAATTTGAAAAGAATGGACAAGGAAAGACAAATTTTGAAAACATTTAAGCAGATTTGAAGGAAGTTAGGCAAGTGGATATATGGAGGAAGGCATTCTAAGAGACAGAAAATCAACAGTCAGGAGAATGACTGGTGTGACTGAGGAGCAAAAGACCAGTGTGACAGATGGAGAATGAAGGAGGGGGAAGAGTTGCAGGGTATGGTTCTGAGAGGTAAGCTATTGCCTCCTCTCTTTTGTTTGCTTTGGTGTCAGAATTGTTTGAAAGAGTTTCATCATTATTCTCATAAGCTTTATTCTTTTCCACTTATTTTCACCTAAAACTATTCCAGTCAGGCTTTCTCCTCAACTACTCCACAGAAACTACTCTTGTCAGGTTAAGCAATAACCTCCATTTTGAGAAAGCTAAATGTGGGTTCTAATTCAGTTCTTCCCTCACATGACTTATCAGCCCCATTTGACAATTGCTCACAGTTTCCTCTTTGAGTCTTTTTTTTTACTTGGCTTGTTTCCTTCACCCTCACTGGTCTCCTCTCAGTCACTTTCACTGTAGTATCTACTTAGAACAGAATCTTGGTGAGAAATAGATCATGGGTCTGGGGGTTGGGAATTGACTAGGAGGGGCACAAAGGAATTTTCTGGATGTGAGAAAAACGCTTTTTATCTTGGCAATGGTAATGTTTTTATGTTTATATATTTGCAATAAATTATCAAAACATATGCCTGAAAGGGAGCATTTTACTGCATTGACATTCTACATCCATGAAGGGGCTTTTTAAAAAACACTCAAGAATTATTCTAAAGCCATGGGAAGAAATCCACATTTATGTAGCATAATCAGTTTATGAGAAATGTACCTGCAAAACAGTAAAGAAAATATTATTGTATAAGATGTATAAATATATACACTATATATGAAGGCTTATATACATTTGGTCATATATATATATTTACTACATCTAGAACAGAGGAAGAAAGCCCACCATTTTACAGATATATGAATAAGTATTCAGCATTATTAGTTTTCACTAAAATAATACGAATAAAAATTTCATTTAGACACACACAATAAAATAGCTAAATTTGCAACAACATAACCAAACCACAATGATAATATCAAGTGTTGACCAAGATATGGAGAACAGGACTTCTCAGTCATTATTGATGGGAATATAAATACTTCATCTGCTTTCGAAAAAAATTTGGCTTTCCATGGTGTTAAAGCAAGGATATTGGTTACTTTGAGGGAATAACGACTGGGTAGTTGTATTAATTTACTTCTTACTTTTCATTGATTACATGGATGTGTTCACTTCATGAAAATTCATCAAGCTGGATAGTCAGAATTTGTGTGGTTCTCTGTAGGTACTATTTTAATTTAAAAAATATGGTAGAGTCAAGGTTAACAACAGCAAAAAAAAATCACCCTCGTGCATATTATTTAACTGTTTTCTAAAAAGAAATAAGGATGTATTCTTTCCAATCGGCAATATAAATGATAATATTATGTCACTACACAGGATTTTATCATATTAAAAAGCTAACCAATTTAAATTCAAAAAGTAACATTTTAAATTTGTGATTACCACAGAGGTTGAAAATGATTCTCTATTTTGTTTCCCATTTCGGATTATATATAACACTTTATTCTCTGATAAATATAAGTGAAAGTTTTACACATAAATTCTTTCCATTTTTGGTGGCTGTAAAATATGTTATTTATTTCCTATGAATAGGCCATATTTATTATCTAAGATATTCACATACATTTATTCATCTCTGATGAAGATAGTTCTTCACTTACTGTATTTAAATGCATGCAGTGTTTTCTCCTCAGCGAGATACAATTTGTTTCTAATTATTTACTTCATTTTGTACACCTCTGCAAGAAAACGATTAAGGGAAAGTTTCTAGCATTGTTTGTCAATCTCTCTCTGACATCTTAAATGTGATTAAATGAGTCATTTCAAAATGTAATAACAAAAATACATGAGATATCTTGATGCTATGGAGGTCTTTTTAAAATAAATATTTACTGTCCATTTTTTGGTGTTATTTTTCATTTTTTGTTTCTGTTTTCAGTACTAAACATAAAAATCACAATTGAATTGAAATGATAAACATATCAAGATAATGTATTTTTCTGGGGAAAATAATTTTCCATTTAATTTTTTTAATGTTTACTTCTTTTTGAAAGAGAGAGAGAACAAGTGGGGAAAAGGCAGAGAGGGAGGGAGACATAGACTCTGAAGCAGGCTCCAGGTTCTGAGCTGTGAGCACAGAGCCCAACAGGGGATCAAACCCACAAACTGTGAGATCATGACCTGAGCCAAAGCCAGATGCTGAGCCAAAGTCAGACTCTCAACCGAGTGAACCACCCAGACACCCCAGAATTTTCCATTTTAAATAGGCATTTGTGCTTCCTTGGTCTGTAAAGGCTGGGGTGGGACGGGAGGGGAGTGAAAGGAATTGTTATATTGCATCCATTGTTTGACTTAGCATCATTAATTGAAGTGTTCAGTTTTTGTCACGAACCCATTAATTTTTCTTTTAAATACAGATTTTAAAAACAAAGATTATTTTAAATGGAAATGGGGAAACTGGACTAAGCTAATGACATATGACGCATATGCATTGTCAGGTCAATAATACAAAGACTCAACACATTGTCCTTTGAAGGCTACATTTTTCTGGAGATATGTCAGAGAAAAACAGCTGTCACGTTATTTCTCTTACTATCTCTAACAATTTTCAGAAATACTACAATTTAATCCATTTTACATGTAATACGATTACATGAATTTTGATGATGTTTTTATTGAAATCTGTGTTAATTTATAATCTCATCAGTTTACTTGATGAAAGCAACTACTATGTAGATATTGAGTTGCATACATATACTCTCATTGTTAATTTAACTGTCACTGTTAAAATTCAGGAGGTTAGGGACTACTACTACTACTACTAGGAACACAGGTATATCACTAATGTTTGCTTTATGGTTTATACCCTAATGTCCTCTGCCTTCCTGAAATACTGAGGTCAATTTATATGCTACAGATCAGATTGTGTAGAAGTGGTTACAATTCTGTCAGTGCATCTCGTTAGCTACATAATCTCACAAAACATAATGATGTTTTCCATATATACTTCCCTACCTGTGAGATAGTCATGGTCAAATGACAAAACTAAAGCAATTTAGTAACGTATTTGATGTCCTTTATTCAAGGGAAACCATCCATGGAATGGGGGAGGACAGTCTCACAAGCAGCGAAGCACTCTTCCCCAGGGATTTTGGGCAAGAGGGAGTTACAGAGAATGTTATAAAGACAACGCAGAAAAAGGGCATTGACTAGGAAGTTGGGGTTTTCGTTAATAAAGCTGGCAGGTCCTATTTGCAAGGGTAAAGTAATCTAGAAAGTATTCAGCTAAAGCTGAGGTGGAGAAATGTCACTGGTGTTAGGTTTCCTTGACACTGAAGTGTTTCCCTTAAGAACAGGCTGATTTAGTTTTAGATTTGTAACATGAACCACTAGGGAGGCCTCTGTTTTGTAGGTAGCAATATACAAATTAACTTTATCAATTAAAGAGAAATAGAGAAATACTATCTGCAGTCTGGACCCTTACTGGCCCCCAGAGCTGTAATGTCTCCAGTTTGGAGCCTTGGCTGATCACCCTGCACCTCTGTGATCCTGATAGCCTCTACCACATCAGTACCATTTTTGGCAGAATTCCTGTGTTTTTCCTGGGTTTATCTTTATCTGTGGATGATTAGAGCCCACTCATGCATAAGCAGCTCAGTGTTTAAAAAGGGAAAATGGTGAAAACCTGTGGTTCTGGGTTACCCAGTCACAGCTTAACAATGAGCTGCATCTCTCAACTTCCATGACAAACTCAAACAGGAACTGCCAGCAGGCATTCGTGACTCAAAATTCACTTTGTGTGGCAGATCCCTACTCCCCTGACCTGGAGTACATTTAAATGAGGCTATGAACATGGAACCTCTCCTTAACTGTTGAAGATATTTCAGAGTCTATTGCTAAACTATTGTTGCCCTACATATATTCTTAGACTCTGTCCAAAGTTATTCTTGATACTAGGATAGCTCTTGATTATCTTTTATATGAATAGGGCCACATCTGTGCTATGGCCTAGACCACTCTCTACACTGGAATTAACACTATGGGCAGTTGAGAGTTATATAAGATCATTGAACA
>NW_027530890.1:347179-350431 GCF_008692635.1 Crocuta crocuta
AATAATTAAAAAAGCCACTAGGCTTAAGAAAGTGACTTCTTCAAAGAGATCTTTCTTTGATCTATTTGATCTAAGTTGGTTTGAGTCTATGATTGTATTTCCCAAATCCATGGACTATTTTCCCTTGCATGAAGGACATCAAAGTCATTACTCAAATGGTTTAGCTTTGTCATTTAATGGCATGATAACATCAGCCTCAGACATTTTAAAAATAGAATTACTTAATTATAAAGCAGTAGTGCTCTTCCTGGAAAAATTTAGCTATAAGGGCGCTAAAGAATTTACATCATTAAAGTAGTATTTTGTGGTAGGTATTATAAATCACCATATATAGATATTTATTTCAATATCTTCCATCTGTGTACTTATATAAATAGTATTTTCTAATATACATATGTAAATATAAATTTATATTAATATCTTCTATATATAAATCATCTTTTTAAAAATGTTTATTGATTTATTTTGAGAGAGAGCAAGAGACAACTAGCAGTGGAGAGGCAGAGAGAGAGGGAGAGAGAGAATCCCAAGCAGGCTCTGTGCTGTCAGTGGGGAGCCATTTATAATGCTTTGATGAAGCAGTGAGATCATAACATGAGCTGCAATCAAGGGTTGGAGGCTTAACCGCGTGTGCCACTCAGGCACCCCTATATATCAATTACCTTGCCAGTACAGTCTTTCCTCATAATTAGGAATTTCTTTATTTAAACAGTATTAAGGATGACTTTTTTATGTATCTATGAAAAAAGACATTTTTACAAAAAATGTTTGCTTATTGAATTTCCCAAAGGGATTGATTATACTGTTTATAAAGAAATAATTGTGACACAATTGCCAAAAAGATGCAGCTTCACTTGGTTACTATATAGGATCTTAATTCCATTTGCTTGCTATGAATTTGATAGTACTAGTTAATATTTAGGTGTTACTTGGCTCTTGGCAACTTTTGATCATGAAACCAGAAACCAGTGAAGGCTATATGTCACAACTCAGTGTATACTTCTTTTGTAGATGGGAATTGAACTTCTCCATGGATTTTACCTAAACATTTTTTAACTATCTTTAGACAGACTTATTAAAATGTGTCAAATTTAGTAATTTAACTTTGAACTCTACTTATTACTAATTTGGTGAGATCTTCTAGAATTCCCAACTTGACATCACTCAGTTGGTTTACTTTACATTATTGCATTGGTTTTGGGCTAATCAGTTAGGGTGCCAGGAATTGGGGGTCTCATTTGGTTAAATGCCCAATTCTTGATTTCAGCTCGGGTCATGATCTCATAGTCGTGACACTGAGCCCCATGTAGAGCTCGGAGTCTGCCTGAGATTGTCTCTCTCTCTCTCTCTTTCTGTCCTTCCTCTGCTCTCTCTCTCTCTCACTCTCTCTCTCAAAAAGAAAAAAAAAAAAGAAATAGTCAATTAACATTTTGCTCTAAATGTTCCACAAATCAAATTTTCATGTTTTTCCCCTCATTCAGCTTATCTTCATAAGTAGCTTTATATGAGGAAAGAACACATAAATATATAAAAGACACTTTCACTTTTATGATTCACAAGAAGTTTTGGAATATACTGCCATGAGTAGGCCACTTTACATTACCTTGTACAACCAACCACATTCAAAGCATTTTTAATCTTAAACCTGACTTTCCTCTGTGATGAAGCTATGTTTAATTTCAAAAGAAGAAAAAAATCTACAAAAAGTGAAAATAAAAATATCTTACCACAAATAATCCAGTGACCATTTTTAAATACGTATATAAATATTTAGATCTACAGAAGTATTTACTTTGTAGACTCAATATGAGTTTTGATTTTTATTCATTTTTGGTTTATATATACATTTTTATTTTTATATATTTTATTGTCTGTTTGATATTGACTTTTTAAATATCTGTGTGACATAATATTGTTCAACAATCAGTTGTGAATTTTTTTTCCATGAGTTAACCCAAAGTGGAAAGATTAGTAAATCCAGATAGACATGACTAAAATAGTACTAAAAATTACCACAACTTACACATCAAAAAAGGTTATTGTTTGATCCTTTGAAAAAAGTTACCTCGATCCATGGCTTTCAAACTTTTATTTTGACTCAAAATAAGAAAAATATATGACATGCTCACACAAAAGTACAGACACAACTGAACAAAAAACTTATCAACCAATTCTAGTCCAATCTAAGTTTAGATCATTATGGAAACAATGAGAATGATTTCTTTTTATAGGTCATAATTTGGCTATGAAGGGAAGGCAAAGGAAGAAATTTAAGTATCAGTCTAAAAAGTGGGGCTCTTTTATGTAATTTTCTTCCTTCCCTCCCCCCTTCCTTCCTTGCTTTCTTTCTTCCTTTTTCCTTCCTCCCTCCCTTCCTTCCTGCCTTTCCGCCTTCCTGCCTCTCTTTTACTCTCAGCAGATCACATTATTTACTCTTAGCTCTAAATTCACCTTTGTTATTGCACTACAAAAAATAGATCTAGGTCCCTTACCTATTTTTCCTTTGTTAGCTGGCAAGATATTAAATTTTCGCAACAGAGCGTGTGCTAAAGACAGCACAAGGCAAAAGGTCTATTTCCTTATTGCAGCGTGCTCACTGGACAGGCTCTCGCAGCATGCACTGGCTGTCCAACCTCCTGCTCCTCTAGACATTTGGCCATCCCAATGTTGAGTTCCTTCAGCGTTCTCTGGCACCAAGTTCTCTCCATGCTTAAGGTTTTCCAGTGTCTGGACCCTGAAGATGCACAGTGGGCAGAAGTAGGCCAGGGCCACAGCTTCCGCAGCACCTGCTTATGTGCCGTTGTTCCAGGATGCTACAGGTGAGACGCACCTGGTGGGCAGGTTTCTGGAATTGAGGGCACCTTTCCCACACATTCTGCCAGTGTGGCACCACAGTGACTTCCCTGTGAGCCAAGACTGTGCCTTCTCCAACAGGATTTGGATCTCTGCCTTGAAAGGGCCTTTTCATTCAGTCTTCTATTTCAGCTCTAGTTTCTACTTCTACATTCTTTAGATTTTCCTTCATTTCTTATTACCCAGTTTCTTGTTACTCAAATCCCCTATTATAGTTAATAATTCTTTATATTAAAATTAAAAATTTTCTGCTAAAATTACTGTGTGGTTTCTTTCTTCTAATTGGACAAAATCTCATCTATTCATTTCCTTCCTTCCTTCATTTGCTTACACATATTCTTTCTTCTGAAGATAATTTAAGAATTTACTATTTCTTCAAGACTTTATTTATTATACACA
>NW_027530890.1:350460-376104 GCF_008692635.1 Crocuta crocuta
TTATATATTTTACACATAATCCTAATATAAATATATTTCATATATATTCTATATATAAATATTAATGTATATAATTGTATATATAAATTCATATATATTAAAGATTTATTGCTTCTTAGTAAGAAAGATAGAGTAAGAAACATAATATTCAAAGTTTTCAAAATCGAATATTTGAAAGGGGTTGAGAAGGGGAGAAAATTCGGGGAAAATAAGAAATGAAATAACATACACTTAGAACTGAAAACTAAGAAATTAACTGCTATGAGTAGGGAAAGAACAGTTACTAATAGGAGATGGAGAATACACTTAGAATTCTGTAGTTATGAAATAGAATAGAGAAATATCAAATGATAAAAATTCAATGAAACAAAGAGCTCAATAAACAGCAAAAATATCCCATAATTGAATTCCATATTAAATTTTTTTGACTTTTCTCTGTAGGTTAAGAGATATGAAATGTTTTACAAATATTTTCTTTTCTCAATGAAAATTTATGGGAAATTCCAAAATTACTGCAAATATAATAAGGAAAGATTTCCTATAATTCCACCTTATAGAAATAACCAATGTTAATATTTTAGAGTATTTATAACCAGTGTGTTTTCAAGGCATGCAATATGTAGACTTACTAAATAGATTGATGAATAGGTTGATGGATTTAGAAATATACTTACAAAATTAACAACATATGAATATTGTTTAGTAAATTTACTTTAAGAAATATGTTATACTGATGACTGAAAATTTTTGTTTTAAATAAAATTTTCAGCTATATGGCTTACCAAAACCAGAGGTCAAGATTAAGTCTCCTTTTCAAGTTGTAGGTCTGGACTCCTAAATCAGGTTTGTTCACCCCAGTAAGATGTACTAGGGAATCCATCCGTAGGTTGTCAGAAGATGCTGGGGTACGGCCCTCATAGACGGTGTCCCAGGTATTGCCAAACAGAAGCATTAGGGGAAAGAGGTTTGCTCATCTGTAGAATGATTTTACTAAGGCTGGATAATGAGAAGCCAAAAAATCCCAGGATTTCTTCTGTCATGGGACTTCTTGTTCTTCATAGACTTGTGCCCTTTGTCTCGAAGGCCCCAAGCCTGGGCTTTACTCCTTTGACATATTTCAGAAGACGAGGTAGTTCACAGAGGTAGCTCTGGAAGATTCCAGTTAGAAATGGGAAGGACGTGGGAACTTGGGAGTGTTCCTTTCCAAGGAGCCTACTTCCGAAAGCAAAAGGCATCCCTACGGGTTACCAAGATAGGATGGATACAGAGTGACTACTCCATTTGCCCAGCAGTGTGCCCAGCACCTAATGGGAACTTAATAAATAGCCGTTGGATGTGTGGCATAGATAAGGAAACTGAGGCACTTGGTGGCTCCATGTACTTCAGTGGCCAACCCGAGCATGGGCACTGGTCTCAGAGAACAACCCAATTCTTGAGTTGGAAGGGGTCTTAGGGATTGAATAAGTCCACTTCCTTACTGATGAAGAAACTGAGGCCCAGAGTTGTGGAGCAACTTGCCCCCAGCCACACAGCTGCTCAGGAGCCGACCTTGGCTTTCCTGACCCTCCAGCCTCCCAGCTACACCCTCACAATATCCCTGACTGCAGGATCTTATGATGTCTCCATGGTGGAACCAATCTTACCTCAAAACCCACAAATACCTCAGCTGGATTTCCTTAAAATAACTGTTGTGATCAACTCAACGTGTTAGAGGTCCTGAGGGTGGAATAGGGAAAAGAAAAGCCTGTTAAACCTGCTTATTGCTGAGAAAGCCACTTCTGAATGATGGTGCATGTTCCAGAAATGCATACAGATCAGTCAGCCTGTTTGCACCACAATGTTCTGGAGCAAAACCAGCAGGTAGGAAATAACATCCCTGATAACCCAGAAACAGAAATGTAGTCAGTTTTTGGGGACAAATCTGGAAGCTATTTATTAAGGAACTGTCTGGAAAGGTCCAGATCGATGCTACAGTTTTTTCATTTTTAGGAGTTTATTTATTTATATATTTATTTTATTTTATTTTAGAGAAAGGGAGGGAGCACAAGCACAGGAGGGGCAGAGGGAGAGACAGAGAGAGAGAGAATCTCAAGCCAACTCCATGCTCAGTATGGAGCCTGACGTGGGGCTTGATCCTGTGACACCAGGATCATGACCTGGGTCAAAACACTCAACTCAATAAGCCACCCCGGCACACCTGTTTTTAGAAGTTTAAGTGCCCAATAAAAGCAATACTGTTACCACCGCTAAAAAACAATACCTAGTGTTTATTGGGTGCTTGCTATGTCCCAGGGGCTCTTTTAAGTATTGTACATGCATTGTTTTTAATCCTCATAACAAACCCAGGAAGTGGAGGTAATACCCTCAGCCCCATTTGCACAGGGACGGTCTCCTCTGCCCTCAGACCTGTGATCTTTTCATCTCCACTGGCCTGCAAAGCCCAAGAGATTTTCTTTCTGGTAATGAGAAGGTGGGGGTGCTCCTGATCCCTTTAAAACATGTTTACCCTTGGGGTGCCTGGGTGGCTCAACCAATTAAGCAACTGACTCTTGATTATGACGCACAAGTTAAGAGTGTACAGATTAATGAATGCACCAAAGGAAACACACACCCAAATATCTGTCACAGAAAAAAAAACAAACAAAAGCAAAAACTACTGAGTACTACCAGTATCCCAGAAACACCACTCATGCCCATTCATACTCTTTAGCATCAACCATGCCACTGAACCCAACCACTGTGAGGTTAGCAACACTATACGGTCTCCCTCTCTGCTTAACCACTCCCTCTTCCATTGCTACTTTCTAGGCAAAATTGAAGAGGTGGGGGTGGGGTTTCTGGATCTAGTTATTCTGATTTGCCTGTCATTCAAGGCCTGACTGATTTCTTCTCATCTTCCCAGATTCTCTCTGCCTATATCAGACCTTCTTGTACACAGACTAGGCTTCTGCCCTCAGGGAGGAAGTGTCCTATAGCTTCTCACTCATCTGTTAATGTCTCAGTTCTCTATGGAATTCAGTTCATCAGGCTTTTCTTGTTTATGAAGCTCTAGGCCACTGTATTAGTTTGCTAGGACCTCCATAATAAAGTACCAGAGACTGAGGGACTGGGTAACAGAATTTTGTTTTCTCACAATTCTGAAAACTGGAGGTCCAAGATCAAGATGTCGGCAGGGTTGGCTTCTGAGGTCTTTCTTTTGACTTATATAGATGGCCCACTTCTGCCTGTGTCTTCATTTGGTTATTCCTCGATGTATGGGTCTGCCTTAATCTGCTTTTCTTATATTAACATCACCCATAATGGATTTTTATATTTTCTCCATTTTTTTCTAGTTGTTCTCAGGAGATATGATATAAACTATTCTGTCATACCCACAGGCCAGAAGTGAAGATTCCCTAGGAATATAAATGTTAAAAAATCATTTGTAAATAAATGCTAATTTAACTTTATGCTTAGAAATGAACAATTGATAATGTTGAATGTTGTAAACAATTAGAGCTATATAAATTTTTCAACAAAAACATAATTACTCTCCAGACACAAAAATGTTAAGTATAAAGAATGTATAAAAAATGATAAAATGCTTATAATACTAAAGGGGAAAATTATATCATCAAATACATAGTATGCTCATAGTTAAACAAAAATTAATTTTTAATTTTTTAAATGTTTATTCATTTTTTAGAGACAGAGAGAGATAGGGCATGAGTGGGGGAGGGGCAGAGAGAAGGAGACACAATCTGAAGCAGGCTCCAGCTGAGCTGTCAGCACAAAACATGACACGGGGTTTGAACCCTTGAACCATGAGATCATGGCCTGAGTCAAAGTCGGACAGTAACCGACTAAGCCACCCAGGCCCCCTAATTTTTAAAATATTTTGAATATACTGGTAAATATACTAGTATATAGTTCAAGCAAATAGGTGTATATACAATTAACAACTGAAACTTGCTTTATTTTAAAATTTTTAGTTTAGAAGAAGACGACTTTATTTCCATGTCCTTGAAAAATATTGCCATATTGTTTGTTAACAAAGTTTTACAAGCATAGTATTAATACAAAACAACACAATGGTGGGCTTGTTTTGTAGTTCTTAATTTTGAGTTAGTATGCAATAAACTTTTCAAATTTTTCTCAGTGTGTGAGTGTACACATACACAGTTGAAGACACGGTGTCAAATTTTCTTTAGTGTAATGAGTATTCTCATAGAATTAGATGATATTTATGCATATCTGTCCCTCTTTCATTTACAACAGAAGATGACACATAAAACTTAAGGTTTTTTAAGATTATCATACTGTGGGGCGCCTGGGTGGCTCAGTCAGTTAAGCGTCTGACTTCGGCTCAGGTCATGATCTCACAGTTTGTGGGTTCGAGCCCCGCATCGGGCTCTGTGCTAACAGCCAGCTCAGAGCCTGGAGCCTGTTTCAGTCTGTGACTCCCTCTCTCTGACCCTCCCCAGCTCTCTCTCTCTCTCTTTCAGAAATAAAACATTAAAAAACCTTAAAAAATAAGATATGTCATACTGTAGGTTCTCAGCTATGTCTTTACCAAACTAAGCCCAATTATTTCCAGTCTTATTCCTTTTGAAAGTGTTTGGTAAGGTTCAGACATTTAATTTATATTTTACTCAAAAGATCTATTTTCAAATCCATCATCAGTAAAATGATTTGGCTCCAGGCAATTTTTATATTTTATGTATCACTGTATTTCATAATGTTGTGTTTCCATTAATTACCATTTTAACTACCACTAAATGCTATAGTTATTTTCAGTTTATTACACTTTCTACCACTTCTTGTTTTCAGAAACTTGTTATGGTACTTAGTATGATACTGCAATATGGCACATGGGTTAACTGATTTGGGACAGAAATCCACACACACAAAAAATATGCAAGTTTCCTATTTAATAAAGAATAGTAAAAAATATCAACTGATGAGAAATTCATACAGAGAAGGAATGCATGCTACATGGCTCACCTAGAACTCCCTGAGCCTCACAATCCTCTCGGTGGGTATACCTTCCGGAAAAGGTGGTGGCAAGTCTCATTCATGAAGAACTTGCCAGATACAGGACACTGTATTTCATACTGGAATGAAAACCTGGGACTTACACACACACCAGGAGAAACTGAAACCAACAATTTCCTTTTAGCCCTTCCATTAAGAAAATTACTTAGAGAAATACGGCTTTTCTACTTACTGAACCAAAATCAATGGCAACAAAGCCACGCTATGGGGAAGTGGGAGCAGGAAGCAGAATCAGAGTGCAGGCATCCTTGAGCTGAAACCCTTCTTCCAGCTTCACAGTGCTTTCAAAAACCACATTTCCCTACAGGTTTGAGTCCTATTGAAATCTTAGGCACATGCTTTTTTTGTGTGTGCCACAGTTACATATATATATATTTTTTATTAAACACATGGGGATACACTGCCTTTCCACAGGAAAATATATCCCTATGCTTTTTCTTGAAGAAGTCAAGCCCTTGTCTCAATTTCATGTTCTCACTTTTGATAAAGACATGGGTATAGTGAAATATTTATCTAATATAAAGGAAACAAGAGCAAACCCCATGATAGATGGAAACTGTACGAGTCGAAATCTAATCACTGGAGAGAAACCACACAGTAATTTGAACAGGGAAAGTTTAATAAAAGGGATTATTAACTATAGCATGGGAGTAGTCAGCATTGGCTAGGAGGAAGAGAACTCTAAGGAACACAGGAAAGCTGTATGTCAGTAGCAAGTGCCGAGGGCAGAGCAACAGTACCCCGGGAGGTGTTAGGCTTATTGGAGAGGGCAAGGCAGTAAGTAGCTTGTTGGATGGCAGAGAACCATTGGCTGGAAATGTGCCTTCTAAAGTTTTGGGTGGTGTCTCACTGGAGGTGCTCAGAGACAGAGGGATGTTGAGGAGGAAGTGGTACCAAGGGAACTTCTGGGTCTCTGGGTGCTGGCTGCTAGCCAACCTGTACCACACAGCATAGGCAGGGGCTGGGAAGGCTTTCATCTGCTGGTGCCAGCGCTGGGAACACACCGGAGCCAGGAAATAAAACCCTTTCCTCCTGCAATGTCTCTCCAGTGCCCTCTACTGACAAAGCTTCCGTGCTAGCTGGAGAAAGAAAAAAATATTTAAAAGGCCCCAGGTCCATTTTTACAAAGCAATCAAAAAGGGTGAACTTGGAACTGAGAGGCAATAAATTGAGACCCAGTGCAGAAACTGACACTTTGACTCAGGAGCAGAGAGCTGATAAAAAATGATCAAGACAGTGGGCATACAACAATGTGGGCCAAGTACGGCCAGTGCCTACATTTTTCCTGGGAAAACTGAAAGCCGGATGTTTGGTGTAAAATCTCCCATATTTTAAGTATTGAGTAAATTACAAATCATATCCAAACAGTGTATTTGATAAAGGAACAAACAGGTGGGCCAAATCTGTCTTATTCTGAAACCTTTGCTTAGAATATTGCTACACGTGATAGCTTGACAGCCTATCTCCCTGCTCTGTTTCAGCACAGATCGGATTCTGACTTTGACTTTTAAGCTACTGAATTGATTTCAAACGTAGTGTATAAGCCCTAACTTGAAATCCAGGTGACTTATATTCCACACCACGCCTTTTGTTTTCTTCAATTCTTCCTTTATAAGTACCTTAACTCTCTTTGATAAGGACCCTAGCTCTTTATAAAGACCTTGCCAGTCTTTTTGAAGACATACTTTAAGTTACTGAATTTACTTAATAGTAACTAGAACTGTAGGTTTGTTTGCAGTGTAAACATTTGGCTCGCATGCAACAAGTGTATTTTCTAAAATACTTAGAATGTAATGATAGTAATTGCCACTGGTTTCAATACCATTAAAATAATTTTAAAATATTTTGTAATTTTGTTCCTATTTTATGTATACATCTCTTCATGCTTTGCATTTCCACATTTTTGTCAATGTTTTAAGCATTTAATGTCACATTTTATCAGTATGGCATTTTTGCATATGTGCATGTAAAAATAATGATTCCAATTATAAAATAATGGAAATAAAAAATATATTAAATTAATATGCATATGTTAATACTAGTGAGTTTGTCATGCAGGATGAGTTTCCATGACTGTTTTAGACACTCATCCTGTCCTCTCCCAGAACCCTGGGTATTACAGTCTCGATGTTTTTCATACTTCACTATAATTTTTGTTTTATTTCTCTCATTTTATCTGAGCAAGTTGGTAAACTTCTAATGAGCAAGAAAAAAATGTTTATTTTTATTTTCAAATATCTGGATATTATAAGCAAATATTAAATGATTAAAAAAACTAATTAATGGGGCACCAGGGTGGCTCAGTCAGCCAAGTGTATGACTTTGGCTCAGGTCATGATCTCATGGTTTGTGGGTTCAAGCCCCATGTTGGGCTCTGTGCTGACAGCTCAGAGCCTGGAGCCTGCTTCAGATTATGTGTCTCCCTCTGTCTCTCTGCTCATCCCCTGCTTGTGCTCTCTCTCTCTTTCACTAATAAATAAACATTAAAAATTTAATTAATGACTGAATGGCAAAAAAATTCCTTTCCATTTATGAATGCTTTTCCATATTCACATGTAATAATCATTTTTAACAAAAGCAATAAGGAATAAAAACAAATATATTGAAAAGAATTTAAATATTCATAGTTTTAATGCCACCTAGGTATCAAACGACTCATCTTCATTATTTTTGAAATGAATTTTGTTTATATTTAAAGATTTAATCTTTAAGACTTTTCTAAGTAATGACTTAATTTTTGCCAAGAGTAAAATCAGGCAGAAGTCTGAAATACCATTTTAAAACAAAATTTGATATACACTTTAGAATGATGGATCTGGCCCTTGTGTGAGAAAGGAAGCTACAGAAAACAAACAAACAATGTTCCTTCCCTATACTGGAAATTATTAATTTTGTCAATGTATTTCATACTTGAAATGTAAGCATAAATTATTAACTGAGCATTGTTTTAAACAAGTCTTTATATGTCTCCCAATTTCCTTCCCACATTCTCTACCCGGACACATCCACTTTCAATAATTCTTGCATTTATTTCCATGTTTATAAATAGTTTATGTTTATAACTTTTAACAAATACCTACCAATTTCCCATAATTAACTTTGAAGACCTATTCTTTTATTGTCTTTCTTAATAGAACGAGGTAAAAATATATATTCAACAAAATTAGAGTATTTTTATTAATATTTAACGATTTGTATTAGCATTTTATCCCCACTTCATTTGATCCTACAGTTTGTAAAGTAGAGTTTTGATACCCAGGGTTTTGATACTTGTAATGACTTCGAATCTTTCCTGGGGTTTGGATGTGACTCAATTATCCCAAATTGTTTGCCAATAAAAGTGTTTCACTTCTTCTTTTTTGTTTCTTTCTAACCATACAGCTGCTTATTACCAAATAGTGCTTGCCTTATTTTTCACAATTTCTGGGGATTCCAATCTGCCATACAACAAATATTTTATTTGTTCTTCTTAGACTATTACAACTAATTACAGGGATATTGTCAGTGTAACTCCCCACTGGTTGAAGAAATATACCTAATAACCCTGTAGACAAAATTGCATTCTCTTCCACATATGACAAAATAAATGAAAATTGAAAAGAAATGAAACCTTTGTAATATTTCCTAAAAAATAAAATGAAGTAATATCACACTTAAATTATACAGATGAGAAAAATATGTAAAATATGGTTCCATTAACCATTCTGTCCATTAACTATGTAGCTATAAAAGACTTTCAAGTCTAATAATAGCTGAAACTCAGTTCTAGATTTTACGGATGGCTGTTTCAAGAAAGAGTGTCAGAAATTGCTTGCAGAATGTGGTTTATATTTTAAATGGAATACTACTTGGCAATGAGAAAGAATGAAATCATGCCATTTGCAGCAATGTGGATGGAACTGTGTTATGTTGAGTACAATAAGTCAGTTAGAGAAGGACAGGTATATGTTTTCACTCAGATGTGGATCTTGAGAAACTTAACAGAAGACCATGGGGGAAGGGAAGGGGAAAAATAGTTTAAAAATAGAGAGGGAGAAAGGCAGACCATAAGAGACTCTTAAAACAGAGAACAAACTGAAGGTGGGTGGGGTTATGGGGGGATGGGTGATGGGCATTCAGGAGGGCACTTGTTGGGATGAGCACTGGGTATTGAATGTTAAGCGATGAACGACAGGAATCTACCCCCAAAACCAAGAGCACATCTTACACACTGTATGTTAGCCAATTTGACATAAATTGTATTTAAAAAAAGAGAAAGAAATTATAGAAAACTATATCTATTCAGAGAAGAGTAATAATAATTTTAGCACAGCGTGGAGTGCTCAGTGGGTTAAGCATCAGACTTCGGCTCAGGTCATGATCACACCACTAGTGGGTTAAAGCCCCCCTTCAGGCTCTGTCCAGACAGCTCAGAACCTGGAACCTGCTTTGGATTCTGTGTCTCCCTCTCTCTCTGCCCCTTCCCCACTCACAGTCTATCTCTCTCTGAAAAATGAGTAGATGTTAAAAAAAATTAAAGAAAATAATTTATTACGGCATTATACCAAATTAAAATAACATCCTGGCATATATTTCAGCATATATGGCATATATGTATAATATATAGCTATTTAAATTGCATTTAATAATTTGTGGTAATCACATTTGCTTACCCTGAACTCTGTTTTTCTTATTCCTCAAGAAATCTTTAACATCTTATTTCAATAAAAAGACAAAAATTATGCCACGTCATTCATCACTCTTTCTTTTAAACATCTGTACTTATTTACTAAAGTTAGAATTAAATGATTTTTCTAACAGATGATGTACTATTTAATGATAATTTGCTGTAACAAAAAGTGCCTAAAATATTGCTATCACATACATATTTTGCAAATATACTTTACAAGGGTTATTTTAAGTTATATTTTTAAGTCATACAATTAAATTGTATCACGTATAGTAGCAGATATATTGGATATCCCTGGAAAACATCTGGAAAAGCAAGGATTTTCAAAACTGGTAATGATAAGGCATGTTAATAAGAGAGTCTGAGATCTAAACCTTTTTTGTTTTTAATATTTTATTTATTTTTGAGAGAGAGATAGAGACAGCATGAGCAGGGGAGAATCAGAGAGAGAGGGAGGCACAGAATCTGAAACAGGTTCCAGGCTCTGAGCTAGCTGTCAGCACAGAGCCCAATGCGGGGCTCGAACCCACGAACCGTGAGATCGTGACCTGAGCCGAAGTCGGACGCTCAACCGACTGAGCCACCCAGGCGTCCCGATCTAAACCTTTTTTAAAATTTTAGAATAAATGAGGAAAGATTAAACTGCATTATTCTGACTTTACCAAATAACTTAGTATCTCTTAGTTGTATATATTTCTTATGCCTAGGAGATGATTTCTTTAAAAGAAAATTCTCATTTTGTATTCTAGGTCTTATTTTTAAACCTTGGGTTAGATTCATCAAGATTCATTTTGTGATTTTGCTGGCACTAGCATAAACTATTTTTGATGTTGATGTAGTGTTAACAAAAAATAACCCTCACTAATAAATTTAAAGGAAATCTCTAAGTCCACCTATATCATTAATCGGCTTTAAAAGAAAAAAAAAATGGAATTCCTCCAGTCTAAAGGATATACTATTGTGTAGGTACATCACATCCAGTACACAAATTTCATTTTGGCTGAATTTTTATGCAAGGCTATTTGCCAATACTGCTTACATAAATCCATAGATAAGATGATTTTAGCAATTCCCAAAGCTAATAATGGTGTGTCAATTCTGGGCATAGGATAATAAGTGTCAAGGTTGGTTGCAAAATGTAATTATGTATCATCCAACCAGAAGCTAATTATACCATCCAGTTTGAAAACAATGACTACTTGAGATCCCCAGGGCCTATAGTCAGCCTAATAATTCTGAGTTTAACATTGTCTCAATTGAATTTCTAATGTCACGTAACAACTCTGGCAAGGTTTTCAATATGCAGATATTTTTTTATTACACTGTTTCTAAACTGTACTACAGATAAATCATACCCTGGTTTCATTTGAGTGTATCTCCCCATGATTGTTCCTTCTTTACCAGTGTTCTAAATTTAACAGTTCAATGGAGAAGTTATCATAAACAATCGACAAGCACAGGCAGAAACGTTCGTATTGTGTTCTAACAGGACATTTACTAGACCTGAGAACAATTTCTGGATTTACTAAGTAGAATTATTTCATATCAATAATAAAAATCTATATTTGAGAAACATTCCTCAGTTCCTTTGGACCAACTCAAGGGGTTTTAACTATGAAATTCTAGTCAAGACACTGGAATAAAAAACAAAAATGTATAAATCTCTTTATAACCACAATGTTAGTATTTGCCCCAAATGGGGAGCAGGTGTTTCACCCTTCTGCTACTTATTTTTTTTAATTCTCCCATCTGTTCATTCTGGAAAACTAAAATATCTCAGCCATATCTAACATGCCACAGGTCACATTCTGTGATTGCAGGTGAAACACTCCCTACGGAGATACCACCCCTTTTCTGCTGCCCGGCGCCAACCCTTACCCTCATCACATTTCAGAAAATAATGTGCTCCGCCTTTAATCCGCTTGAATCTCCTACGACTGCCAAAACCAGGAGAACTAAAGCACCTGCTAGAAAATTTAAGATCAGTGGAACCGTATCTATTTAGATACTGTATATCTGCACAGTATCAGGAAACACTATTCCTCTTGTCAATATGAAGCGTTCAACTGTAAGTCACAATGCCTACAAAGGTTCCAGTAAACATTGAAAAAATATAAAATAGAAACGCTTTGCCTTGAAAATGTTGTAAGCAAGTTTGAACTATAAATATATATAATGCATTAGTATTATGTATATAATTATATATATATATTCATCATGAACATCAAATCAAGAAATATTTGTTAGGTCTCTAGTAATATATGGATTTTTCATAAACAGATTTGCCTCTTTCATTTATGGCAAATAATATGAATATTATGCTTTATCTTCAAATATGTTCATCATTAGATAGCATATTATATATTGAACATATATATATTTTTTTTTACAATAAGATGTATGTATCTCAGACATAAGTTTCCATAGTACTTGTGCTAAATGATTATTTTATTTAGACTTACTCAAGGACTAATTGGTACAAGCTTAAGAGACAGTAGTATGAAATTGAGCCTATCTGTTTAAACACCAAAATGTGGGAAAGGCTTGGAATCCAGGAATCTGAAGTAGTGAAAAAGGGAAACAGGTGAAAAAATGGAGGACTTTTGGATGCCTATTCAAAGTAGTCTTAGACTTGATTTAAACTAAATCTGATCTAGATAAAAGAGTAAATAATATTTTGTATCCCTTAGGCCCAAGTGCATTTTGATTCAACCCTGATTAAAAACTGACTCTTTAAGCCTTATTCTAAATCTCAGAGGGTTTTCAGCTATTAAAGGGTATAGCTAGAACAGGAGTTAAAACACAGGTATTAAAAATATGTCAGATTGTGGCGTTTCATATTTCAGTTTCACTGTCTCCCCAGACCATAACTAGAACTTGGCCACAGTAGAGGTTCAGTTAAAACGTGATGCATGAATTTGCTCATATAATATACATATATCATAGTTTTTGAAAAGTTTATTAAATGTAATAAAGTTCTATACAGCACAGCAATATATAGTCAATGATATATAATATAATATAATAAATATAATATATAGTCAATTATATGTCATAACTTTGTGTGGTGTCAGATGGAATGTAGACTTATCATGGGGATCATTTCATAATGTAAAATATTGAATCACTATGAGGTATACCTGAAACTAACAGGATATGATATGTCAATTATATTTCAATAAAAAAAATATTATTTGAAAAACATGTAAATTTCTCTATAATGTTCCATATGTTCTTGGAGATTTGCATTATGAAAACTGAAAACAGAAACTACATTAAATATGATTTAAATGTTTATTTCTATGTTTACTTTTACTATATTTGACTACATGCTTAATCTTTATTAAGTTCTTAATAAGTAATATCAATAAGAATTGGAACAGCTGTTCTCTAAGAAGTGTCCATTTTCGTAAGACAGTACACATTTTTAGGACTGTTATTCATATTTGGAAATTTCTCACCTTTACAAAGAGAATTTCCATGGAATTCTCCTTCAATGATAGTCCTATCTTCTCTACAAAGCACTGTTATAACATTTACTTCTGTGTACATTTGATTTTATTCTGATTACATGAGTTTGAATATGGTAGAATACAGTGTAACTCAATGGGGTAAAATTCTTCAAGATCTTCATGAAATTGTGAGAAACAGGTGATGAACCCATAACCATGCAAAACAGAAAAGAATATAAAATCCCATTATACACATATTTCTCTATTGTTACCAACTTTATGCATAAGTATAGAGGATTGCTCTTTTCTCATCTTGTTTTTATGGCAATGTACTTATACAACCCCTATATGGTAAAAATTATGAAACAGGACTATAAATTAAAATGTAGGATATTATAAGTAAGCACTTACTTTATAGCGAATGCCTAACTGTGTGTGACTCTTTTCATGTATCAAAGTTCAGATTTTCACATGTTCATTCAAACACTATCATTTTTCTGGCAATTAGATAATAAAACACATTGTTAGAAATAATTTTCTGTAACATTTTACCTATCATTATTCTTCAGTCTTTGAAATCTTTTTAATTCAAAAAAATATTAAAAGCTTTTTTATTCAACTGCCCTCTCTCGCTCAGTAGTTAGGAAAAAAAGGCAAAGAGCACTCTTTTTTTTCCTTTCTTTTTTTTTCTTTTTTTTAGCTGGATGCATTTGAGGGTGGGAATAATTCCAACAAATGCAGCTGAAGTGCTTATTCAGTTGTCAGTTTGATTCTATATCATTTTGTTTGATTTTATAACTGTGTTTATAGATTGTTAGTGTTTGAAAGCACTCTACTTACTAGGAATTTGATAAGTGATTAAAACTTTGGCAAACGTTTTCTCCAAGTGCTTCTAAATAGATTCTATAAACAAAGCCAAACAAAGTGAGGTGCGGCATGAATGATGATTTGCCCTAATGGTTTCACAGTATTTAATGAGTGTAGTAAGAGATATGTTTAGGGTATTTTTCCCTCTCTATGAGGTTTTGGGAAATATATGAGCATATAGCTGTCTTTCCACAAGAGGGCTTCATGTTTCAAATCAGCATTATCATACTTTTTTGGCATGATGCCCAGAAAAGTCTATTGCTTGTTAGTTTATTGAATAAAGAAGAGTTTCTACTGGAGTATTTTATAACTCTTTTGGAGAACTTCCAGAGAGATATATTTATTACATATTTGTATACTTTGAGAAAATACAGACACACATGTTCAAATACTAATTAGATGTCCATTTGATTAACTGATTATAATTATATATTTGTATGAATTATCTACACATATTTATTTATAATTATATAATTCCATTATTCAAGAGATTTTTCCCTAAATAAAATTTTTAGATCATTTGCATCTATGGGTGAAATAAATACACATAATAAGTATATATAAATATACATATACATAATATCCTTTTTCTATCTATCTACCTATCTTTAAACAGGTGTAATGTAAGGAATTGACTTAGGTAATTATGGGGGCTGAGAAGTCTTACAATCTGCTATCTCCAGCTGGAGACCCAGGAAATGCCTGGATGTCATTTCAGCTTGAGTCTCAAGGCCTGAGAAGCAGGAGAAGACCATTGTCCCAAGTGAATCAATAGGGAGAGTGAATGCTCCTTTCCTCCACCTTTTTCTGGCCCTTAACAGATTGGATAAGATCTACCCACAAAGTGCAGTAAGGCAATCTGTTTTATTCATTCTGCCAATTCAGATGCTAATCCCATCCAGAAACCCTCACAGACACACCCAGAAATAATGTTTAACTAATCTGGGCCCTCATACTCAGTCAGTCTGACACATAAAATTAACCATCACAGAACTACAGCTTCAGTTCCTATAGACCAAAATGCTTATGGTAAATTGCTGACTCTAAGATCTTTATATTATTCACTAATCAATTATTTATTATTCTACACATCACTCACTAGTAAACTTTTTTATTTTCCCCATATTTTCCCCTTAATATACTAGTCAATTATATATTATTTAATTTGATAACTAGTGCAATTATAATGACAATATTATGTTCTAAGCCTTTTTCTTTTATACGTTCTATTTTATGTACTATATAATTTGTTAGATGTTTACTGTGATGATGATGATTGTGATGATGTGTGATACGACTGGGATTCAAATTCAAGTTTTGTGGGCAATGAATTTGGAATCAATTATAGGAAGAGACAAGCATTTGAATAATGCTTGTGTGGGAAAACAAGGAAAGTGATGTAGGTGTAGGCTAATCTTTCCCCAGGTTTTAAGGTTAATTGGAGAGTAAGAAATAAACTAAGTGTACATTGATGTTAAAGTGCAGCAATAGAATTTAACAGTGGTATATACATTTGGAAAAATATTATATAGTATTAATGAATACAGATTACTTACTTTTATAAACATCCTTTGCCATATTTCCAAAAGATAAATATAGCTACTACATTTTATTTTCACATCACCTACCTATGGATATGCCCATTTTTATAGAACTTCTGTATAAATGCTATAATTTGATCTTTTATGTGAGTGGGTTTTCCTTGACTGTATCCAATGAGAATAGATAGTTAATCGAAAGGAAACTCAATTGTTATAGAAGGATAGTTATTAAGTATTTGAAATAGGTGGTCACATGGTAGGTATGAAGGTAGATGAGACTATATTTTAACCTGTCTACACTAAGACTGGAAATCCTCATTTACAAAATGTAGCTGAAATCTTAAGATGTTACATAATTTCGAAAACACAGTGACCTCTCCTCTTTATTATATCAATAACTTTTTGACTGATTTCCTTGTCTTTATATTGATGATTCTCTACCGCTAGTCAGACATACACATGACAAAGTCTTTATGTCATTGTAGTCTTCTGCTCTGTACCCACCAACATTTACTTGTCACACTCAGAACAAGATCCAAACACTTTCTGATGACCCAATAGACTCTACATGTCTTTGCCTCTACCTGACATGTTCATCTTCTTCTCTACCAATCTTCTTTACGTTTTCTTTGTTCCAACCATAGCTGCCTCTGTTCTTCCATAAACATGCCATGCTGGGCTCTGCTATATGTACTTGGGACTTATTCTCTCCTTTGCTTAAGTAAATTTCTCTCAGGTTACTTCACGGCTCAATCCCTCCCTCACTTCATTCCCTTGTCACCCTGGCTCCCATATTTTATTCATGACTTAGCTAATGTGTAACCTGCTCAAAAGTACTCTGTGACCACCCTACATGAGCACCATTGCTCCACAGCCACTACAGCCCACTCTAGTCTTCTTAGAGTCTAAATTACTTTTCTTCAAGTAGAATATTGCCTCCCTCCTAGGATGTCTCCTACCAGAATGTGTCAGGCAGACAGACTTTGTCTTAGGTCATCATTACATCCACGCATCTTGAATTATTCCCAGTACATACTAGATTAATATTTTTCTTTAATTAGTTAAAGTTAGTATTTATCTCATTTTCAAGATGCAAAATGATTGCTTAAATTATAGTATGATTGAATTTTTAAGTTTATTTATTTATTTTGAGAGACAGAGAGTGAACAGAGTAGGGACAGAGAGAGGAAGAGAGAGAGAATCCCAAGCTGTTTCTTCACTGTCCACACAGAGCCTAGATGCAAGGCTCGAACCCACAACCCATGGTGGTGCCAAAATCAAGGGCCAGGAGCTCAATCGACTGAGCCATCTAGGGGCTTCTATTTTTTTTTTTTTTACTAATATATTATAATTGTTCTATTTAAGCTCTTCTTTTTACTGTACTATTTTTAAATTCATCAATCAGCAACCACTAAGCTTACTGTACTGAGTCCTATGTGGAAAACTCTACTGTGAAATAAGAAATGAGTTAAAATAAGTTTCTTTTAAAAAAACAATGCAAATCAGGGCACTTGAGTGGCTCAGTTGGTTAAGCTTGGCACAGGTTATGACCTCATGCTTCATGAGTTTGAACCCCATGATGGGCTCTGTGCTGACAGTTCAGAATCTGGAACCTGCTTTGTATTCTGTGTTTCCCTCTATCTCTCGCCCCTCCCGTGCTTGCACTCTGTCTCTTTCTCTCTCTCTCTCTCTCTCAAAAATAAATAAACATTAAAAGAAAATGCAAATTATTTATTTGGATACTAAAACATGCCAAAAACATGCAGAGCCTCTTTACATGGATATTTAAGAAAAGGTGGGTCAATAAATCATAAGGACCAAAATATATATGTACACATAAAATATTAATTTGAAAGATAATTTATAGGTAATATTTTCTAAACTGGAAGAAAGAATATTTTTAAAAAATGTTTATTTATTTTGAGAGAAAGAGAGTGTGGACAAGTGGAAGAGGGGCAGAGAGAGGGAGAGAAAGGATACAGAGCAGGCTCCACACTGTCAGCACAAGCCTGTGTCAGACCTCCATCCCACGAACCATGAGACCATGACCTGAGCTGGCACCCCGTAGAAGAAATAATTCTTATTAATGGCTTATATAACTTAAGTGAATGGCAACAGAAATTTTGTCTGGAAATTTAGTTTAATGTTTTAAGAAAATATGTTATGTAGTTGGACAGGTAGTTGTCATGACTAGTTGGACATATGCATAAATTAACATATTTGAGCATTAAATTTTACTTTTAAATTTTGATAATTTCTTATTAAGAATAAAAATAACTGTCCTTGCAAATGAATTTTAGTACTAATTTTTATTTTTATTTATTTATTTTTAAATGTTTTATTTATTTCTAGGAGAGAGAGAGAGAGCGTGAGCAGGGGAGGGTCAGAGAGAGAGGGAATCACAGACTGAAACAGGCTCCAGGCTCTGAGATGGCAGTCAGCACAGAGCCCGACGCGGGGCTCGAACCCACGAACCGCGAGATCATGACCTAAGCGAAAGTCGGACGCTTAACCAACTAAGCCACCCAGGCCCCCCTTTAGTACTAATTTTTAATACAGAATATTTAAAGTGATTTATAGGACCCTCAATAGGAAAAAAAAAAAGGAAAAGAAAAATCTACACCTGAATGTACTACCTAATGCTATGGTTACATATCTATATGTGTATAGATATCACTAGTGTGGGTTCGTATCTGTAGTCTCTGATACTGACATATGGCTGTAATTCAAGGAGCTTTAAAATGTATTCCAGTATGTATTTCTTGAAAAGTTACTCCAGTTTTTCACAGAAGTTATCATTTTCCCTCATGTATAAATACATATACATATATACATGTATAATGTCCTTATAGAAATTTTAAATATTAAGAAATATACTTGATTTTTATTTTTTTATCCTTTAAGAGTTTTAATCTGTGAAGTGACCTGCAATTACCCTCATATTACTTGGAACTGTTTTTGGCTATTATTCAAAAGTCTAGAAAAATTTAACCTCAGTATTATTAAATTCATCCTACACCACAAACTCAGCTTTTCCAGACTTCCTTAGTACCTTGAATAGTACCACCAGAAAGCTCTTATTTGGGATAAGCCATTTCTTCTTCTGGAGGCTTTCTCTATAGATTGCTGTGTAATAATTACAAACTGTTTCAGATCTCTAGACACTGTTGAATTAAATCTAGCTCTGTTAGTTTCCGGATGGGCAGCCTTTGATACACTACTTGACATCTTTTAAGTCTCAGTTTCCTGCCAGGGAATGCAAATATTAACAGTATTAGTTTCATAAATTTGTTGTGTTTAAATAGACACTTTATACAAGTTGCTTACCTTGTAGCTGGAACATAATAAGCAGTCAATAAACTCTAGCTAATCTTACATAAGATTAAGAAAGACTATGATTAAAAACAAAACAACTTCCCCTCAAATTACAATGTTTTAAAAAGGCATACGTTTACTTTCTCTCTTATGGGTAGATACAATGAAAGAAGAATCATCAGGGCTGGGACTCCTTATTCCCCCTCAAAATGAAACTTGTATCTTACTATTGAAAACCAGCTTTCAGCCTCCAAGATAAAATGCACATTCCAGCCAGCATTATAACTGAAAAGAGGAGAATAATGCCACACTAATCACACCACCCTGGACAAATTGCTCTAAGACACAGTGTAAAAGTTGAACAGGACATTTCTAATCATACTATGTTGACCAGAACATAATCACAGGGCTAAGCCGTGCTTCCAGGAAAGCTGAGAAGTGTTAAGGGGAAAAGTGAACATTTCCTTATCAGGAATCAACTGATTGAACTTACGAGGCTGGTATCTGGAGTACGTGGTTCCTTGCTCATCCCACCATGACTTATCAGACTTGATCCATTATAATTCTAGCCCTTGGTTACTCTGCTCTGTTCTCTAGAAATCTTCCTTACTAATCCATAAACATGCCAGACATGCTTCTGCCTTAAAGGCTTTACAATTGATGTTTTCACTACCTGATGGTTCTTACCCCTGGAGACTGCCTGGATCATTCCTTTAAACCATTCAGTACTTTACTCAAATGTTACCTGCTCAGTCCATGCCTTCCTTTTGTGCCTCAGTTAAGATTGCAATAACATACCCATCCTCTTCACCTCTACTCTGTTTAAAGTTTTGGTCTCCCCAACCAATTATACTAATAATACAGGAGATAACATTCATGAATTGTTTACTGTGTAACAGACACTATTCTAACTGCTTTACATATATTAATTCACTTAATTCTCAGGACTACCCCTTTGAGATAAGTACTATCATTATGCCTTTTTAAAAATTTCTGTGATAACTGAAGCACAAAGAGGTTAAGAAAATTGGTTGCAGTCTCATAATTCTGAAGTGGCAGAGCTGGATTAAACACAGCAGTCTGGTCTCTGAGTACCTGCTGTCACTGCTATCATGCATTTCCTTGGTGTAAGCATGACACTATTAACATAAGCAATGCTCTTCTGTTTCTAGAATAAGCCTCCTCCCAAACTGGGTTGCTTTGTACATTGCTGAATCCTTACCATCTGAAAGCAAATCTAAATCTACTCTAATGCTCCATGTATCAACAATGCATCTACTCCAGATTAAAATATGCTGTAAGTATAAAATGCATGCCAGATTTCCAAGCCTTAGTAGCAAAGTAAATGATGTAAAATATCTCATTAATTATGTTTGTACTGAACACAATTTGAAATGAAAATTCTTTGTCTTTTTTTCTCTTTTTATTTTTATTTGTTTATTTATTTACAAATAGTTTATTGTCAAGTTGGTTTCCATATAATACCTAGTGCTCATCCCCACAAGTGCTCTCCTCCATGCCCATCTCCCCAGAAAATACTTTGTCTTAAATTATATAGTTGCACACACACGTACATATATGATTAACTTTGCCTGTTTTTTAAACTTATTTTTAACATGGCTACTTACAAATTTAAAATTACATGTATAACACATCTGTGGTTTGAATTGTATTTCTCTTATATAGTGCTATAGAAGAGGCTAGGAAAATAATAGCTGAATAAATGAACAAGTTATTTTTCCAAGCAAATTGATAAAAAAATGACTTAGTTTTTTTTCAATTCAGATATATCATTGGAAAAAATGGTATAAAAATATATTGTAAGTGGCAAAGACAGATTTAAACTCTGATAAGTCTGTTTTCAGAGCCAATACTTATAACTCTTATAACCATCATAGTAATTTTACTTTACACAATTTCATTTGAAATAAAATTTTGACTCTAGAGAATGACTATACATACTGTTAATTTCAGTTCTGTTTTTTTATTGAAATACAATTGGCATAAAGAATTATGTAAGTTTAAGACATACAGTGTGTAGATTTGTTACATTTATATATTGCAATATGACTATCACTATAGCGTTTGCTACACCTCTCACATCACATAATTATCATTTCTTTTTATGGTGAGAGCATTTAAGATCTGGTTTCTTAGAAACATTAATGTACATAATGCAGTCAGTTTTATTAACTATGATAATAATGCTGTGCATCAGATCTCCAGCAATTATCTCCTACCTGCAATTCTGTATCCTTTTAACAAAATGATGCCTTGTTTAGATATATAAAATTATAAAAATAGGGGCTTCTGGGTGGCTCAGTTGGTTAAGTGTAGGACTCTGTTTCGGCACAGGTCATGATCTCACAGTTTGTGAGTCTAAGTCCCACATCTGGCTCTGCACTGGCAGAGCAGACCCTGCTTGGGATTCTCTCTCCCCCTCTCTCTCTTTCCCCCTCTTCTGTTAGTGCTCTCTCTCTCTATCTTTCTCAAAATAAATAAACATAAAAATTAAAACTAAATGAATAAATAAATAAATATAAATTATAAAGGGGTGCCTAGGTGGCTCAAAGAATGATCTTGTGGTTTGTGGGTTCGAGTCCTGTGTTGGCTCTGTGCTGTCAGTTCAGAGCCTGGAACTGGTTTCAGATTCTGTGTCTCCTCTCTGCTCTTGCCCCACTCACACCTATCTCTCTCTGTCTCTCAAAAATAAAAAAAATGTTAAAATTTAAATAAAATAAAAATCAATTGTCATTATAAAAGACAATTATATAAGACAATTTGAAGTGGATTTGATAGAATTGTGAAAGTCAGAGATTGGTTAGTAAAGTAGTACAAAATATAAAAGGAGTGTCCAAAGGATAACAGTAAAAATTCCTCTCCTATTTCCACCGTAGGGAAGAGCTATTAACACAGCAGGAGATTTTAAATCAAACTAACAGAGATTATAAAATGCATCACCTTTGAATATGAACAATATCACACAACTAAAATTGGAAAGTGTGTGTTTGTACATGAAAATTCACAAACTGTCCGAGCCGTATACTTGGGGCACTGGATCGACTGACTAATCACTCATTGGTTCATAAAACAGTCATTGAGGATATTCATGTGTAAACCATGAAGCTGCCTGGTATGAATATGGTAGTGAATGGGATGGGCATATTTCTTTCATTTTTTAAAAAGTTTTTTGAGAGACAGAGATAGAACACAAGATGGGAGGGGCATAGAGACAGAAGTAGACACAGAATCTGACATAGGCTCCAGGCTCTGAGCTGTCAGCACAGAGCTGGACATGGGGCTTGAATTCACAAACCGTGAGAACATGAACTGAGCCTAAGTTGGGCACTTACCAGACTGATCCACCCAGGCGCCCCAAGCAATGGGCATATGTCTTAACCTCAGTTACTTTATAGTCAGAAAAAGCTTCAGAAACAAAAAGCATACATGCATTAAAATTTTAAAATAACTGCCAGTTGTGTAAATTGAAGGAAGAATAAGTAATAGTATAAAGACTAATGCTGAGGAACACCTTAAATTCAGTGTTTTTGGAGGCTTCTCTGGGTAAGTGACGGATGCTATGTCTGGGCACAGAGGCTGAGAAGGATGGCACTTCTCCAGGATTCAGGAAATGTTGAGAGCCCTGGAGGCAGGTGTATTTGTGGACTTAAAAGGACAGGGTGAGTGCAGCAATGTGTGTTACAGAAAGAAAAGCTGAGTAAGGTGGAGGAATGTTCAGGGGTAACGTAGGTCTGAAATAAGAATTGAGATTTTATCAGAAGCTTAGTGGAAGCTTCTAAAAGTTTAAGAAGGAAGTGGTCCAATTCACATTGGGAAGAAAAAGAAAAAAGATGCTCATCAGGGAAGAGACTGAGGTGGGCGGAGTACAAGTGGGGATTCAGTTAACAGGATATAATCAGAGGGACACGTGGATGCCTCAGTCAGTCAAGCGTCCAACTGCTGATTTCCGCTCAGGTCATGAACTCACAGTTAGTAGGTTGGAGCCCACACATCCAGCTCTGAGCTAACATTGCAGACCTGCTTGGGATTCTCTCTCTCCTTTCTTTCTCTGCCCCTGCCTTGCTTCCTCTCTCTCTCAAAATATAAAAAAACTTAAAAAAATAATTTAAAAAAGGAGGATATAATGAGAGGCCAGTAGCCTGTTATGTAAGGTGTCTGAGGGAGAAAAGCAGGCACAAGCATTGCAGAAAGACTACCTGAATATGCTCTTATCTTTAATCAAATTCCCTAGTGTTTACAGTATAAAACAGGTACCTCAAATCATTCCAATTAGTAAGTACGTGTTAATTCAAGTTTAAAAATCAATTTATAGGTATTTCCACATTAGTTTTTTCCTCTTATTTCTCACTATTACACAAGGGAGTGCAGTAAATGAAGCATGGTTTTCTGTGCATGCGTTTTCTTTCTTTCCAGTCCTTTACCACCTTTCAGTACTATAAATAATACTACAGCCATTGCATTAGAAACGTGGAAATAATCTTTGTTAGAAATGACATTTTCAAACACAGTCAAAGATTTTTTTTAAAACTTATTTAACTTATAACTTCTTTCTACAGGCTAAACAATGTCCTCATTCGGGGATTAAATCATTCTAGGTGATTGGACCATTTATACCTTGGTTAAAATTTTAGAACAATGGGATATTACCCTTTTATCATTTAAAAACAACTTTAGCATGTTTTCCACAGCTATGTTTATGATCTTTACTTACTTTAGGGGTTATGATTGTTCACAATCAAATTTCCTCCTTAATATAATTCTTTTTAGTTTAAAAAAGAGGCTTTAGAAGCTGGGCAGCGCTCTCCATTTGTTATTCTCATCACAAAAGAGGTGGTGAAATGCTACTTTATTATCATTAGAGGACCAGGTGAATCTATTGAACTTGCATGGTAGGGACAATCTATGCCTGATAAAATGCTTCAACTTCCAGTTAGTGAAATTTTGTTCAATCAATATAAAGTGCTGAGGTGACATATCCTGCTTTAAATTGTGCCGGGTACTTTTAAGTAGTCGACTATGATACTCAATGTCAAGGTACTACAGTGATGTATTTAAGTTTAAAAATGCCTTACCGGCTTTGAGTGCTATAAATTTACCGTTTGTGAATGATAATTATAAGTTTGACTTTACAGAAGTTTGGCAGGGTCTCACCATTATTCCAGCAAAGATCAAGATTGAATTCTATTTTTTTAACAGTCTATTTCAGTGCAATCTTTTTAGACCCCTCTAGCAAGACAGCAGTATACATCAGGTAACTCGGTTTCATACGTGTAAACACACCGCAGTTTGATTATATTACCAAAATTGTTTATATTTTCACAAGGAAAACCAGTGCAGAACATTGGAGATGCCATATAAATGTGGAGATATTACAAGTAAAGGAAGATTAGAGAGTAACTCACTTCAGTGAAATAAATCCAAAAATATTCCTGAAGTGTATAAACCAAGCAGTATGGACTTATGTCTGTTGATTATATCACCAATATGTTATTTATATGCCAGAATCCACGTGAAAAGAGAGGAAAGAAAGGCGGGAGAGAAAGAGCAAAAAGGCAGAAAGAGAAAGAGATTATATTTGTTATGTTTGTATTTACTCTGACACATCTTTAAAAATTAATACAAATATTTTATTCTATTAAAAGGGAACTCAATATATTTCCTAAAGCAATTTTAATCGAACATTCATCTCATAGACCAGTATAGCACTATTTTAAATTCTGTCAACAGTAGCTCTAGATTATGACTCTAAATAAACTTGGGTTTTATGCACTGCCATCCCTTTTGCCACAACCATGTTGCCATTGTGATTGCTACATCTTCAATGGTCACCTCAAGTAGAAGCTCAGAGTGACCTAGGAAAGAATGGTATAAGCTAGCTCTTGGATCACTTTGGAAAAAATAGTCTAATTTTCTTTACTCTTGTTGCTAAATTAATATATCAAACTTGACTATGATGTCATGATGCAAGGCATTAATTCCATTATTTGAAAAAAAAATTGAGCTCAATGATTAGCCTTCCTTGTAATTTTCTTTGGATTGAAAGTGAGTTCTAAACTCTGAGACTGAAATTTTTGTTATATAGGAAAAAAAAAAAGAGAGAAAATATGCTTGAGAAATGTAAACAATATCTTAGAATTCTTTTTTTTTTAACTTTTTTTTATGTTTTATTTATTTCTAGGAGACAGAGAGAGAGACAGCGTGAGCAGGGGAGGGTCAGAGAGAGAGGGAGTCACAGACTGAAACAGGCTCCAGGGTCCGAGCTGGCAGTCAGCACAGAGCCCGATGCGGGGCTCGAACCCACGAACGCCGAGATCATGACCTAAGCGAAAGTCAGACGCTTAACCGACTAAGCCACCCAGGCACCCCTATCTTAGAATTCTAGTTTCTCGGGTATTTCAATTCACCTGGGAGAAAATATAAAATTCTTACAATGTATTTATCTGCATAGCTCATTTGTTTTTAAAATAGGGTTGCTATCAAGTTTATTTTGATTATGTAATAAAAGATAAATTGATCCACTGATAAACAATAAAACAAAAAATTCTGAACAATATAAAAACACTTATTGTATATATAGTATGTATTGTTTTTCTTAAAGTCATTGGGCTGACTACTATTCTAATGAATACATGCAAGAATATCTTTGTTTTTCTTTACGCATGAGGGTTTCAAGAGACATTTCAAATCAGCCTTCTAAATTTCCATATTAATTATAGAAAAAATAAAAATTAAGAATTTTTAAAAG